>NW_027109439.1:78853-84841 GCF_000696795.3 Halyomorpha halys
AAAAAAAAAAAAAAAAAAAAAAAAAAAAAAAAAACCAATCTCGAGATTCGAGGATATTTTGGATAGATTGGAAGGCGAGAAATTTTTCAGCACTCTCTACTTAAAGGCGGGGTACGATTAAATTAAGATGCATTCCAGGGACCAGCATAAGACCGCCTTCACCTTCGAACATGGTCATTATGAATTTACAAGGATGCCATTTGGTCTTAAGAACGCACCCGTGACTTTCCAGAGGCTGATGGATGAGTTCCTGAGAGGACTGAACGAGGCAATTTGCCAGGTATACATGGATGACTTACTGGTGTTCAGTAACATTTCAACATCCTTCTGGGAACTTGACGCCGTCCTGTAAAACCGTCATCCTTGAATGTGGACGGTGTGCAATACGATAACCATCTAGCGGCTTCGAACCCATTTCCAGCTCCGGTGGAACAACATGCACCTATTGTCAACCCACCCCCAGCAGAGATCATCCAACCTCTATCAGAGGTCTAACTAGCAGGAGCCCACGCAACTACGTTGGAATGTGTTAAAGTACGTACAGCTACCGCCCAAGACTTAAGAAAAGCAGTCTCAGACCTCGAGCGGTTCACCGGAGAAATGGGAGAACTAAAACATTTTTTAAAAGGCGGCGACAGGCTGATGGAAAGAATTGAAGCGAAAACGGTCATGAACCTCCTTGATATTGATGACGCAGGGGCCCTGAGAGCAGCGGTCGTCTGCAGAGTCAAGCGAAGTATCTTGGACCAGATTCAGACAGATGAGGAGACACCCTGGTGCGTGGTCAAGGATAGACTGAAGAAGGTTTGGAGGAGAAAGTTGGGTCTCGGAAGACGACATCTACACGATGTTTCGGGAAAGGAAAACCAAGGCAGTCTAGTGAGTAGTACGCTGGCGAATTCTTGGCACGATATAACCGCATTGCAGACAAGCTGAGCGAAATGATAGCGGCAGATCAAGTGCAGGAACGCATGCAATTCCTGTCATTGATATTCAAAGTTCAACTAGCGAAGGAATTAGGCAAGAAGGAAGGCTTGCCGAGAGATCGAACATTTATAGAATGCGCAAGAAGAAGGCGCAGTGCGCGTGCACCAGATGTTTTGATTGCGGTGGCGAAGGGCATATCGACAGGCATGGCCCGTATATTAATAGCAGGAAGGACGCTGGCAAGGCGAGCCAATGGAAATGAACGCCCAACGAGTGTGGTGAGGGAACTTCCGACAGAGACTAAGCTATCCATTGAGTGATTCTTCGGAGGTGTGCGGGGTGTCAGAGACGGAGGAAGAAGCGGATAACCTAAAGCAAGGAAGAAGGCACAATAGTTGAACAGGCTCGTGGAGAAGAGGATACAGGGGAAAAGGAGCACGCGAGATCTGAGGAGGATGCCTGCAGAGAGGCGACCGCACACTGAGGATCTTCCATGTCAGAGAAGAGCACGGTCTGCCTATACTTCCTGTGAAGTGAGGCGTGAGCTACCTGGTTGACACCGGGAGTTCAAGTACAGCAGTCAGCAGGGAAGCGCTGGAGAAGCTGGACGGCGGAGAGAGATCACTCCCTGGGTGGGTTATGCAGCATCGAGAAGGAGGCGGTATTGGGGCTAAGCAAGTGGAGGATTAAAGAGAAACGGGTAACAGTGCACGTTATGCCGAAAATGCCCAGAGAATACGACGTAATCGTAGGGTGTGATTTACTGGATACTCTGAGGGCGCGAATAAAAAATCATAAAGGACAATGGGATATTATAATTGGGGGAAAGTGGTGCACGGACCAGAGACTCTTTAGGGGTGAGAAATACAGAGTAGGCGCGGTATGCGAGGTGGTGGGGGGAAGGAAGACATCTTAAAGGAATTAGACGATTTTTTTTTTTAAAGAGGGAGATGCTGTGGGTGATATGAGAAGTCCCGTCCACGAAGTCCCGTTAAAACAAGATGAAGTCCCTTAAGTGAAAGGGCGGCGATACCCACAGGCGCTCCGTCAGCTCTTCAGGGAAAAGATAGACAAACTTCGTAGGCAAGAGATAATTACAGCACCTCACTCTACAACAGCCCCTTGTGGGATGTGCGAAAGAAGAGCACATCGGGTGACAGCAAAAGGTACTGAATAGTTATTGACTATGGGAAGCTGAGTGAAAATACTGTCGATGAAAAGTACCCCTCCCTGTCCCTGACCCATGAGAAGTCCCCTGACTGATGGACGAATTTCTAAGGGGACTGGACGGAGCAGTGTGCGAAGTATATAGGATGACTTGCTGGTGTTTAGCAATTCGGAAGCGAACCATGTAGATCATCTCAGGAGCGTGTTCCAGTAAATGCGAGAGTTTGGTCTGAAGCTATCCCGAGAAAAGTAGGTACTGCGGCAAAACCAAATTAGTTTCTTAGGACATACTATTTCCGCAGACGGGGTGAGGCCGGACGTTCAGAAAGTGTCAGCTCTACAATAGTGGTACTCACGGATGTAAAGGGGGTGCGGAGGTTGCTAGGAGCACTGAACTATTACAAGCGATTTGTCCTTGATTATGGTGAATGCGATCGAGGATGAACAGGGTGGACCATCTGTGGATGCGAGGCAGTTTTTACCGGTATGGACCCCAGAAGAAGATGCGGGATCAAGACCGCCAGAGATGACGATCGTCTAAGGGTAGGCCAGTGGAGATGGAATAACTCGACGAAATTCTGAATAACAAACGCCCCCAAATTATTTGGAAGATCAGATCTTCAGGTCTGTTGAAAATTGAGTACAGCAAATACAACAATTGCAACATTTCGACGATCTGGTCAACTCCTGGCGCCAAACAAGATGAAATCTGCAGAGCACTAATGGACGCGTCGAAAGCTGGACAGACTCATCACTTATAAGTCGAAAACGCCGTAATCTGGGACCAGATCCAGCGTCTCTGGAGGGCAGAAAGGATCGGAATAGAATGAAGTTCAAGAGGAAACACCTACGGTAGAAACCCAACTCAGTGACCTAGAAGAGGAGAGGATACAAGTGGATAACGGTGATCAATACATTTAGTAAACTGGCGATGGCGTACCCTGTGTCAGAGAGATCAGCAGAGACCGTCTTAAAAGACCTCCGTGTGGTTCCAATTTAACGGGGTACCGGACAGAATATTCTCCGACAACAGGAGGGAGTTTGACAACGGCAGGATCCGGGAAGAAATGAAAATTCTGGAGGTGGTATGGCATTTCAACACGCCGAGGCACCCGAAGGGTCGAGGAGGAATCGCACGACTCCACAGCACCCTTAGCGACCAGTTGAGGGTGTAACAGCTAGAGAAGGGCCTCGAGCCGGACGAGACAATGGAAAGATCGGTCATTGCATACAACCACTTCATACACTTGATACCAGGTTTTCGATTTTTTATGTCATTTTCGGACTACGAGGCTGTTAGAGGGGTTACCGCGATATGTCAAGCGGGGACGATATTAATGTTAATAGCATGGTGCAACGAAGTCTGTAGGTCAAGGTAAGAGACAAGATCGAGAAAAAAAAAACAGAAACGAGTGACACGGCAGAATATCGGCGTGCGAGATCTAATGAGTCAAATTAAGATTGGCACGGTAGTATATCGCAAAGCAGGAACAAACGGGGGAAAAGAGCTGCAGCGATACGAAGGTCCATTCAAGGTTATCACTATTGGGGAACATAATGTGGTCACCACAGAGAGTTTGAAAGTGCCCAAAAAGCGTAGAACAGTCCATTTCGAACAATTGAAACTCCCTACAGTGGGGACACCATGATGGACTGGAGTGCCTCTCTCGTTCTGCCAGTTTTTCTCTCTTCAGTACGCCCAGAAGAGTGAGTGATGTGCCAGTGTAATTACCAGTGAATTCTGTTGAGAGATCATATTATAATATAAGCAATCATAGAATATTGAAGAAACATGTATTTTTTAAAGTTCTGTAAGAATAGAAGAAGCATGTAATTTTAATTTTCGTTGTATATATTGTATATATATATTTTTTATATGTATAGTTTGTAAACTGAATATTTAAACTATTGTAAAAATCAATGACATGATTACATATATAACATAATCACAACGAGCTAGTTATGTCTCAGGTGGTTATTTTTGTGAAGGATATGAAATGTTTGGCGACTGTTATAGTCTTTAACCATTTGTTTGGTTTATTATTTTCATTAATGAACCTACATGATCGATCAAGAAAAAAAAATCCCCTCTTTAAAATGTATGATCTAAGTTTCATATTATATAGAATACAAAATAATTTCAATAAGCCGTACATTCACCGTCTGCTAAATTCTAAAACACTATTTATCTTCAAAGACTCCGAAGACACTCAATATACCAGATAGTCCTTGGAACTCGATATCATCATAGGATTAGAGGCATTATGCGCCCACAACTGTCGACTAGCCGAATTTAAAGTATTTTGGAATCATTATACTAACACCTATAAAATTAAAGTATAAAATAGTCTATTTACATATTTTTTTGTTTTAAAAATTAAAACTTAAAAAATACCGTGTACGTGTATATCTATCTTTATAAATTATTATAGCTGTAATAAACCAGTTTCAATATTATAAACTGAAACATTGTGTTTTAACAGTTCAAAAATTACACTTCTTTAAAAAAGGAATTCAACGTCATGTGCACGTGATAAATGGCATTTCCAACCCCGTTACAGCAGGAAAAAATATTGTCTTGCTTTGTACAAAGCCTACTTGCCCAAGGTAGCCTTTGTTTATGACTATATTGCTTGAATAATGTTAATTTAATTTGAATTTTCATTGTACTCCGAATCCGTAGTTTCCATAAGCACTGTATCCCCATTTTTTATTTTGAATTTATATGAATGTTACGATTAAAAATTGAAAATTGTCAGCAGAAGAAGAATTTTAATTATCTCTAAAGCTAATAAAAAATAGTGAGGAAATGTTTTGGGTACTGTTATAGCATATAAGAGAAATATTATTGAACTAAAAATAATTGTAAGTTTAAAAAATCATAATTATTTTCGAAATCGCATTTTTAAACATGAAATGAAAAAAACTTAAACGAATTTCATAAATAACAGTCATTGAATTTTGCCATGGTAATTCGATGACTTTTAAAAATATTAAATATAAAACCAAAAAACTTAATAAAGCTCCCTGAATCCTAGAATAATCGATCTGGGGTTCTCTTTAGATAGTTTAAGAGTAGATTTCACCTTGATATTATATAATTCTAATGCTGCCTTTGATCCAATCTATGGAAATCTACATGGAGGGCGGATCCGGGCGTATGCACCGTTTGCCTTTCTAATGCTCCTTTCAACATCTGATGAAACTGCGCAGCTTCCAATTTAATGGATGAATTTTCGCTTTATGTTACCTCCTACTAGTTAATAACTGTATTTTTTAAGCTCTATTTACAATATCTCAATAAAAACACGAAAGGGATTCAGCCAATTATTACCCAAATAAAATTCACCTTAAATCGACCACTGTATTTATAGAGAATTATTATTATTATTATTAATGTAATGACGAGTACTAAGGACCATCCTGAAATAACTTGTGACACGAGGGCCCAAAAAAAGAAATTGGATCCGTATTCCCGGATAAATCAAAAGTATGTACGTCTAATTTTATTTTCAGATTATAGATGTCTTGAAACACGGAGTATCAAACGTAAACTGCTAATCTATTACAAAGGATCATTATGGAATATGATAAATCAATAAAGGGACCGAAATATGAATGTTATCAATAAAAGAAAATAAAGCCTAACTTTATAACCTTAAAATAACAAAAGAAATTAACGAACGAAGCTAAACAAGTAGAATTTACTTTTGTTAAAACGATTTAAAGTTTTAGTTGCTTTCAAGAGGAAAAATAACGCCAGTTTTTTATTATTTAGCTAGACCATTACTTTAAAGCATCCTACTTTCAAATTAAAGTAAATTAGTTTTAGTTAAATTTATTTTTTTTTCTTACCTCCTGGAGCAAAGAAAAAGGCATTTACAAATATATATA
>NW_027109439.1:91282-95550 GCF_000696795.3 Halyomorpha halys
TCTTGTTTTGCCGGGATGGCATTATAAGAATGGTTCTAAACCTAGTTAAATTTAGGCGTAGTTAGTAATAGTTAATCAATTTCTCCACATTGTAATTTTCGGGAAGGGATAAAGGGTTCATATAAGTTCGAAATAAATTCGCGCATGAAATTAAAAATAGGTTTAAAGTCTTAAAACATATAAATGAAGGTCACGAAGACATTGAGAAGTTTAGGGGCATCATCAGATAATATTAAAGAAGTCGGTAATTTGTGTCTTGGAAAAATGGAAATTAATAAGAATAAATCCTGGTTCGATGAAGAGTATCTTAAAATATGCGAACAAAGAAAAGCTGCTAAGTTAAAAACTCTCAATAATCCTAGCGAAAACAACTTCCGGGCCTCAAAAGGGCCTTTGAAAATATTCTGAATATGGAAAATAATTGTCAATCTCCTCTGACTTAATACCACAGTGCTGAACCGTGGATAGAAGAACCGAGTCAGGAGGAAGTCGAAATGGCCATCAAAAAAATTAAAACCTTATAAAGCAGCGGAAAATGACAATATTCCTAGTGATCTAAACAAAGCATGTGGTGAAATTGGAGTTTCTAAAATACACCTTTTGGTTAAAAAGATCTGAGAAATTGAGGAGATGCCTGAGGAATGGAAGGAATCTCTATTTATTCCTGTTCACAAAAAGCGCCCAATGACGGATTGTAATAACTATCGAGGAATCTCACTCCTTCGTGTATGTTAGAAAATATTTACGCTAATCTTAACTAGTCGAATACGCTGTATATACGCTGAAGAAATTATCGGAGACTACCAATGTGGTTTAGACGAAATCGTTCAACTATTGTTCAGACATTAATCATTACGACAAATCTTGCAGATAAAATTGGAATACAACGGTAGTTCATCGGCTTCATAGATTTCCAAAAGGCTTACGATTCTATTGACCGCCAGAAACTGTATAATATTCTGATTGAACAGAGAATACCAAAGAAGTTAGTAAATCTCGTACGGATGTGCATGACCGAAACGTTTAATAAGGTACGAATCCGTAATCTTTATTCTGAGAAATTCTAGGTCTGGTCGGGTTTAAAAAAAGGTGATTCTTTATAACCTATCTTATTTAATCTAGCACTAGAATATGTCATTAAAAGTGTGATGAATACTTAACTTTGGGTGGTAAAATAACGGTGCTTGGCTACGCTGATGATTTGATGGTATTATTGGGTGAGGACTAAGAAACTATAGAACTAAATACAACCACGCTAATAAACTCCAGTGAGGATCTAGGTCTTGAAATAAATACAATTCATTGAGATAAAACAAAGTATGGTACATGGTTAGGAGTAGAAACTTCGGTGATATAGATATAGGAGGAAATACGTTTGAACAGGTAGATAAATTTAGGTATTTATGTTCTACAGTAACTAGAAAAAACGAAATTGATGAGGAAATAAAATCTAAGTTGAGGACGGAAAATGCTTGTTATTTAAGACTGCACAACGCTGGATTAAGGGACCTACATCCGGTAAATATAATTCAAGTTATAGCATTGCGGCGTATAAGATGGGCGTGCAAGGTTGTAGGGCTTAGTAACGAGCAGATTCCTAAAATGTTAACAAACGCCGAACCGACGGGTAAACGTCCGAGAGGTAGATCGAAACGTCAATGGGAAGATTGCCTTAAAACTGATTTAGTATAATAGAGTTTGGAGGGGCATCACTGGAAGGATATATGTAGAGAGCGATTGGTGGTATCGGCATCGCACCTTCGGGTTCGTTAAGCCTTCATTATTTATTTACTGGTAATAGTTAATTATTAACTAACCAAAATTAAAAAAGAAAATTAAACCAACGAACATCAAAAACAGATTACCTTCTCACCCTTCACTTTTTATTTACAAACAAGTACTTTACATTTATACAATAAATACATACGTACACTGAAGATTGTATTGGAGAAGATGGTCGGGGGATGCGGTCAGCAAATAAATAACATAAATGGCTATGCTGATGATTTGATGGTATTATTGGGTGAGGACTAACAAACTATAGAACTAAATACAACCACGCTAATAAACTCCAGTGAAGAACTAGGTCTTGAAATAAATACAATTCATTGAGATAAAACAAAATACATGGTTAGCAGTAGAAATGCGAGCACCCTGCGACAATCTTCTCCAATCAGTAAACTTCGGTCAACTATCTACACCTCATCACTGAAGATTGTATTTTGATTGCCAGGGCATTTTAGATTTTGCATTTATTATAGAAATTCGATTGATAAAATAATCATTGCAAGAGCTATATCATAATCGAATATTATTGAGTTATTTTAATTTTAGAGGAAATGATAGTTTGAAATGCTGTCATAATTGTTTCAGTCAGTCAGTACTATACTAAATATTGGTTTTCTAATTATTAATGACGGAATATTATTATTAGTAAAAGGAGGTTAAATTGAATCACGAATGTCATGCCAATCAGATGAATGACTAGCTAGGAGTGTGGGCACACGCTGTAGGAGCTAGTGGGGAGTGAGGACGGAGAAAGTGGGAGAGAGTGAGGAATGAGGAGGGAGGCCGTCGACCTGGGAAGTGAGAGTGCGGGTTCAAGGGCACGGCCACTGTTACGTCTCGCTGCCTCTAGCTCATCTATCTCTTTTTCTTTATTATATATTTATCTACATGATATATAACAAAAAAAAATATATACGAATAAGTAATAAAATATATCATAAATATACAATTAGTCGTGATGGAATGATCTTACAATCAGAAACCTTAACAATAAGCGAGTTGTTACTTCATCAACCGGGAAGAAATAAAAAGTTAATTTTTTTTGCATAATAAAAAAAGTTCGAAATATTTGTAATACAATTCAGTCGTTTTGACAGTTGTTTATGAGAGTTTTGGAGAATAATTTAGGAATAGTTGTGGCTGCTAAATGTTGATTACTATTTGGTATTGTTTATTTATAATTTCACGAATAATATTTTGGTATTTTTCTGCTGATAAATTAACAGTAGGAAAGACTTAGTAGACTTGAAAGTTCCATCAACAAGCCTCATATACTTCAGATTGTGCAGATCTCTCGTTCTACCGAGCCCCGTCAAAACCAGATCCAGTACACAAGTTCCTAACTACGCCTCGGACTATCCCTCGGGCGATTTCCCTCAATTCAGAGCTATTATAATTTCAGTTATTCGTTCGCTGCTAAGCCCAGCAACTTTACATGTACATTTCAACCGTATTAATGTTATAACTTTCTTAATTACATTAACAGAGTAAGTGGTAGGCAATTTCGCATTGTGTAGCTATCTATCTATCAGTAGTAGATGGTGTGCATCTACTGGTCTTTTCCTCGGTTCAAATATCCAACTCTATACTTCATAACAGGGAGGTCGTCTTGGGAAGAGTAACAGAGTGATTTGTCAATCTCAGCCACCATATAATTTGAAAATGTAAAAAAATTGTTAAAGTTGAGAACCTACTTCAAAATTTTGAAGAAATGTGAAATATTTTTATATAGTAAGAAAAAGTGGGCTAAACTGTCGTGTAATTTCCGATTTTCCGATTCCAATATTAGATTATTATTGCAACTAATCTGTATTTATAATTGACCATATATCTTGAAAAATGATTCGACCTAGTCTTTCAATAAAATTTTCTTTAGAAACTTACATTAATCAATTTGTAGAAATATTCCAAATAGCATTGAGGGGAAAATGAGTTAGAATTACTCAGAACTTATTTTTTTCAAAAACATTTGGATTTATGATTAGAATACTGTTTTTTTCTCGTAAAAATATTTAATTCGAATGAAATACTAAAAACCGTTTGTCCTATTCAGCAGAACAATGAACCAAAAATAGGATGCATAACTTGACGCAGAGAAGTGCCCAGAGCCACTGCCTCCGGTCTTGAAATTAATGGTGCCTGCAAGTCAAGGAGCTCCCTCATCAGCATATAGCATTGTTTTAAATGAGTCAGTTTGTATGTCCTTGTAATTCATAATAAAATCAAAAGTTGTAAGAGTTCCTCAAGTGGTAATATTTAGGTCGGTAAACCTATTTTGCTAACTTGAAGAGGTGCTAAAGATAATTTAAAAGTATGATCAATACAATTAAATATTTATGATTTAAAATAACACATTTGGAACTGTATGAAGGATGATTTCTTCTATCAGAGTTCAAGAAAACTGTTATCTCTAAAACAGAAGTCTATCAAAATTACATGTATTTATTTAAATATTAACTGTTTATGTAATTAATATTAAT
>NW_027109439.1:95620-103124 GCF_000696795.3 Halyomorpha halys
TATAGGATAGCGTACATAGAATTGAATAAGTGACGCTGCATCATCTCTAGAAACAAAGCTAGCAACTTATCAGGGTGTTGTGCTTACAATTTTGTTTTTTATTCTTTCTAGTACTAGCAAATAAAGAAAAAAAATTATAAAATTGATGGTAACTAAAATAAAGATGTGAATAGAAAAATTATTTTTCCTGATTTTCAAATCTAATATTTTAAAGATTAATATAAAAACCTCCCCAAAGGACTTCAAGCAAAAAAAAAGTGAATATTTTTATCAATCACAGGTTATAATCCACTACGTTTCGAGTCCTCATAAAGTAAAATAAACATTAAAAACATAGTTATTATCATCTATGGAGAATTTGTGATACTGTTTTAATAAAATTATTATAATAATATCTATTAAAAAATATAACAAATAAATTCTTATAAAAAAAAATTTCTTTTTTTATTTTATCTTTACATCGCACGTTGTACAATCACAGCTCAAAAATCTTACTTTCAGGGGTGTTCAAAGATTTTAATTAAATCAACCACCTGGAATTGAACAATATTACAAACTTGAAATACATTTTTGTCTAATTTGATTACAGTTTATCCACGGTTTTCCGCACCGCTACAGCCCTCCAAATTCAGATAGAGGATTGATATTTTGTAAGTGAATTGAATTAGTATTATAAAAATACATTTTGGAGGTTTAAACTTTGTAAACCTAACGAGCAAACTAATATCACAAAGCATTACAATGAGAAATGAAGAAAAACAAAGAAGGCATGTTCTAAGCCGAAACGATGCCGATTTATTTATTTGATTATAGGTATTCATTACTGGAGATCACCAACCTAAAAATAATTTGTATATAAACATATTAATAATCAAGTGTAGATAGTTGACCGTAGATTAATGATTGGAGAAGTTTGTCGGGGGGTGCGGTCACGTCGGCATAAAATAAATAAATATGGTTTTGTTTATTTATGTTGTTCTTTGCTGACCGTACCCCCCGAAAAACTTCTCCAATCATATTAATAATCCTTTGAAAGACTTCTCAAGCAGTTGAAATTTAAAATCCTGAACCTAGGACGAATACAACATAGAACTAACTATGACCATATATAAAATCCCTTTTCAAAGAAAACAGAGAGCTTTGGCAGAGACCCAGAAGCTGAAGCTACGCCCAACAAGGTAAAACTGTTGACATCACAGATCACGGTCGTAAAACAACAGTGGGGGTATTTAACGAGTCCGTCCACTGCGAGATCAGCAAAGTCTAACAGATGAGACAGCTAGTTTAGTTAGTACAATAAAGGCAGTATTGAAGAAAGATTTTGTAAAACAAACACACACACTATCAGACATAAGTCAATAAGCAAGCTTTGGGTAAGATCTGGCTCATTAAACTATTGATACTATTGTGCAATAATTATTCCTGCTGTAATGTAATAGATTATATTTCAAATTGTGAGTCGAAGAAAGATAAGTAATGATTAGCAATTCTCTATATCTTCATGATAACTTTCTTTCATAGATCTATTGATCGAATTATGAAATAAAAATGATTATGTGATAGTATTTTTAAAAATCGAATTTTGTATTAAGCTTAGTTTATTTTCATATTCTGAAATGAAATTTCTTTACATCGATTTCAAAACAAACACCTGTCCTCGAAAATAAAAGAACGAAGTACTGTGAAACGAAACGCTAGATTGCCTGTGCCTCTAGTTTTTTCACCCAGATATCCTCTAATATAAATTTTTACAAGAGTCTATTATGAGTAAGTATTCTTTTTATCAATTTTTTTACTCAATTAAGAATGATCGATATATACAAATAAGATATCTCATGAAAAATATTTTTAAGTTGGATTCATTCATCATTTTTTATTCAAAATAAAGTACAGTTTAATCTACCTACTTTAAATCGGCTAAACAGATCAACACTAGTCCATTTTTAAACGAATAGTATTGTTTCTTATAAGGCAATGTTTATATTTTGAATTGAGATTAACTAAAACAAGCTGACAAGTAAAGCTGAAAATGCCTTCAATTTCATGATATAGTATTGGTTAATATGTAAATTAATGATACTAAATACTGAAAGAATATATAGAAGAGAAACTATAACTGATATGCTATGGAATGTTCTCGTCTCTATCTCTCAAATATAATAAATAAGCAGTGAAAGTTTCGCAAATGAATTCATTACTGGGTCTGAAAAACATATGTTCACATAATTTAGAAATGAGTATCCCAAATGAAAATATCGCATACTCATGTTACTTCCAAAAACTAAGTGTACTTTAGTAAAATTTTACAAAGTTGGAATAAATGGAGAGACCAGAAATGACTCAGTACTATAAAATAACTGAACTGAACTATATAGTAAATCATTGTTACATATCAATTTGTACTCTATATACAATATTAATTTAATTTAAAGGTTGTGAGCCATACAACTTAATCCAGGCAGTATCAACCGATAACAAATTTTCTAATAAAGATACCAAACCCTGAGGAAGAGATGGTTAATTTCTCTTTAAGTTTATTATTAGAGTTTCCTCTGGGTGTGGTTTATTATGAAGTTGATTCACGAATTTCACATCAAATGTTCGGTCGATGGTAGGACAACTCCTTAGTTATAGACAAAAGATTGAATGAAATATTGCTATAATAATCTACAACAATACTTGACCTACTCAAGTTTACAAATGACCTAACCAATATTCTTAGATATTCAGTTACACTTCAAAAGATTTCTTCCACCCTAGAATTTGTTTATACTCACTAATGATTGAGGTATATTTTAAGCTTTGTTCCTTCAAAAAGCACAGTGTTTAAAAAACAATACCATTCCAATATTACTCTGAAAATTTATAGAAATCGAAATATATTCTTAAAGCAAATAGATGATAAGACATTTTTATATATTATAATTTTATATTAAATATTCGATTCGTCTTCATAATAAACCACGCACAAAGGAAACTCTAATAATAAACTTGGAGAGGAATTAACCATCTCTTCCTCAGGGTTTGGTATCTTAATTAGAAAACTTCTTATCGGTTGATACTGCCTGGCTTAAGTTTTATATTAAAGAAGATAGCAAAAATCCATTCAATATAGCCAAACAGCTCCTTATACTCTGTTTATTAGGATATTAATGCCTCACAAAATTAATATTGTATATAGAGTACAAACTGATATTTTTTAAACAATGATTTACTATATAGTTCAATTCAGTTATTTTTAGAATGTAGTAATGAGGGGAGATATTTCTGGTCTCTGCATTTATCCCTACTTTGTAAAAAGGAAATTCTAACTCAAAACATGGCATTTTAAGGTTATCTATAATATATTGATATTAAAATGTGTCTTTTAATTACATTTGAGTTTATTTTATTATTTAGGGAAATTTTGACTGCTTTTTATTATATTTGAGAGATTAAGACGTTGTTTCAGAATATTCAATAACATATCAGTTATAGTTTCTCTTCTTATTCTTTCAGTATTTAATATCATTAATTTACATATATACATATTAATCAATACTTTTTTTTTACATTTCAAAAAACTTTATTTATTGACAGATATTACAATCTGCCACTCCGTTCTGGGCAATGGTAATAGTGACGAATGATCACATTTGTACTAAAATAAAATAAAATAAGAATGTAAAATAAATAAATAAATGAATGAAAAAAGTACATAAAATCTCTCTATAAAATATATACAAACAGAAGGATAGCGAAAATGAACATAATTAAACTATGTGCATAAAAAATAAATAAATAATATTAAGGACAAGGACAAAAGGGTGCATTAACTATGGTTCTAAGGATTTTGGATTGAAAGGATTGGATACGTTTGATGTTCGACGGTTTAGCTGTTCCCCAAAGTCCAGATAGGTCTGAGTATAGTCTTATAAACTGGAAGTTTGTTTTCTAGTGAGAGATGAGAGGTACGGCTGAGCAGTCGGTATAGTTGGATGAATCGTATGTTGAGTTCTTGTATTTTAAGTCTAGTATGTTGTTTCCAGGTGAGTCTTTTGTCTAAGATGAATCCAAGTTATCGCACAGTGTCGGATCTGGGTATAGGAATATTATTAAAAGTAACAAGTGGAGAGAAGAGACGGCGAAGAGTGAAAGTCACTTGGGTGCATTTCGATTCGTTGACTTTTATCCACCATTGGTTGCACCATTGCTCAATCCGGGTGTGTTTGGAGATTGGATGAGGCTGTTACAGGACTAGGATAGGAGGATAGGATTGCTGTATCATCGGCAAATGTTGCCAGGAACATGTCAGGATTGATGGTCAGCAGTGAAGAGGATGTAGAGGACATGACTCAAGAGACTGCCTTGGGGAACTCCTGCCTCGATCGGTCAGATATTTGAGTACTCGGAACCACTGCGAACTCGAAAGGAGTGATTTGAGAGGTAGGAGCGGAGGATAAGGTATAAGGTTTGGGGTAATATGGACTTGAGCTTGAAAAGCAATCCGGCATGCCATACCCGGTAAAAAGCTGGCGCTATGTCCAGAAAAGCACTCGAGCAGTACTGTTTCTTTTTGAGGGATGAAGAGACATAGTCAACAACTCTGAGGCCTTGTTGAACTGTAGAGTGTCTTGGGCGGATTCCGAATTGATGTGTGGGAAAACTCTGTGATTCAACTATAGATAGGATACGTTTTAGGAGGATTTTTTCAAATCTTTTTGAGAGGATTGGAAGTAAGCTAATAGGTCTATAGGAAGCAGGATTATTAGGAGATTTTTCTGGTTATGGAGAGAGAATTTTGATGGAGTCTTTCCACAGGAAAGGAAAGTGGGTTGTTCTAAGGATGCAATTATAGAGGTATCTAAGGAACATTGCAGCTTTTGGAGGAAGTTGGCGAAGGATTTGAGGAGTCAGAAGATCATACCCTGGAGATTTACGGGGAATTAATTAAGTTGAGATTTTACCTCAGAAGGGGTGACTGCCCTTGGAGGTAAGGAGAGTGGAATTGGTGACAATAGATATTATTCAATTATTTCAGTTTGGTAAGGATGAAGTTCGGGATGAGGAGTGAATGTGTGAGAAAGGTGAATGCCCAGTTCTTCGGCTTTTTCTTTGTCTTTAGGGGGTGGAAAATATGTTGGGATTTTAGGATTTTTTTGGTCATGTTCCAGAGGGATTTATCCTGAGAAGAAAGGGTAGAGAGGTAGAAGTTGAAGGACTGGGATCAATGGTTGGTCCTTATGTAAGAGATCGGAGGAAATACAGGAATTGGGGATATGAATATGGTTATGATTAGCGGATTATGGTCTGCGGATAGGTTATCAAGGCGTGAAAGGAAAGTGTTTAGAGGTAAGTGTTAAGCCTTTGTGTATGAAGAAGTCCAGGAGGTCAGGGTTACAGTTAGGATCGATTGGTCAGTATGTAGGAGAATCGGGACAAAGAATATTGCAACGAAGGGAACTGATTGCATACAGGAGTGATCGTCCACGGGAATTGGTTGTTCTGGCTCCCCATTGTTGGTTTTTTGCATTAAGGTCTGCACCTAATAGGAAATGGTGTCCAAGGGAATCAAGGAAGGAATTAAATTGTGGTGGGGGAGTGGGAATTCGGGGTGGGGAATAACCCACTACAGGTGTTATGGGAAAGAGAAAAGAGAGAAGTTAGGATCGATACGGCTGTGATTTGTAGGAAATTTACAGCTTCTAGAAGGACTAAGTTGTGTGAAAGGGATCGATGGATAATGACAGCAGTGCTACCATGTGCTGTTCTGTCGGGATGGTCCGTTCGATAAATTCACATATATATGTACTTGGGTTAACTACTTTATTCATTTTATTTAAAGTACAAGTCATTCTGTTTCTACAAGTGGTTACTTGCACTAATTGTTGGAATATACATGTATTTCGTTGTACTTTTAATACAAGTCTACGTTCACTTGTAATATCATAGTACAAGTTAACTGTTTATGGAGTTAATAATAGAGTTATGTTTAAGGGTTAACAATAGTGTTAGTGTAGTTAATGTGAGTTTTATTTTAATTAGTTGTTAAATTGGTTATTTTTTCAAAAACTTTTGGACGATTTATTGTTTAGTAATGGAAATGTTGGAATGATAACGTATTTGGAAGTTAGTGTTGCTGGAAAGAACACCCCTAAAAGAAAAACGAACAGTGTCAGCTCTGAAACAACAAGATGAAATTAATGAAAGATGTATGTCATCTACCAATTTCAATCACTTTCGAAACAATTACTTAAAACGGGAACAGGAGACTTAAGGTAGTGATATCGAGGGATTTAGTAAAAAGTGGCTAAAATTGACAAAACGGCGTGAAAAATTAATAGCAATAATCAACAAAACCGTATAACAGGAGCTAATGTTACACTAATTATTCACTAATCTAATATTAACTGTTTGAAAATAGGTTTGTCTGACTTTAAAAGGTATTCTGAAGTTTGAAAATTCCGAAATCTCGACAAAAGAATATAATTGAAAATATATGTTTATTATGAGCAAGTACAAACTAAAATTGTTAAAATCAAAAAATTTTAATGTACACGTCTCAATCTCAATTCACCAGTAATATCATAGAACCAGTTAACAGTCCACAAGGTTAATAATTGTGTTATCTTTAAGAGTTAATAATAGTGTTCGTGTTGTTAATGCGAGTTTTGTTTTAATTAGTTACTTTTTCCAAAAAATGTCGGAAGATTTATTCTTTAGTACTGAAAGTAGTGAATATCAAGAATTTAATGGTAATATTATTTAAGGGAACATTCCCAGAAAAAAAGCTTACAGAGTGAAGAACAATTACAGCTTTGAAGTTGCGTGAATAACCTTTTTATTTACACTCAATACTTTATTACTAGCCTAGTACATAATACTTAATAAACGCCTCTATATGAAGAAAATTTAATTTTAAATTTAATTTTTATTTCCTCTTGAATATAAGAGGCGTCAACAAATAAGTTGGTTCATGCTTTTCACTGATATAAATATGCAACCTCCTCCAAATAAAAAGCTCTTATGTTGACATCTACTTTTTTAATGTATAAAGGTATTCCTTTGAAGTAGTGTGCACTAGACAAGCACGTAAATGTTTCAAAAGTGCTGCTAAAAAGTTGTAGGTCCTGGGAGGATTGTGAATAGTTTGAAATGCGAGATATAATAGTTTGTACATGTGAAGTATAAATTAATCTCATAGAATATATTATTGTCAAATATGAATAAAACAATTTGAATTTCAAGAGAGTATATTTATTAAAGAAAACAACAATGCTATTACATATAAATCTGGACTTGCTTTTTGTGTAAAGTGTTATTCCAAAATAGTTATAATAAAGTATATAACTTTACTAATTGTGTGTGTTGATTAGACTTTCCTTATATTTTCATAATTAATTATATTGTTTTATAAATAAACGTCTTTCCATGATATCTCTTATACTCAGAATGTATTAAAGAGAGGTTAAAGATATCTAATGTGAAAGTTCTCACAGAGGTAAGCTAGTACAACAATAATATA
>NW_027109439.1:103249-128641 GCF_000696795.3 Halyomorpha halys
TATAAATATAGTTGTATTAATTATATCCATTTTGAGTGATATCAATAATAATGACTATTACTATAAAATGATACCTTAAAAAAGAATAAACAGGCGAGTAAATTAAGTAAGGAAATAGAGCAGGTAATCAATGATTGGAGTAGAATGTAATACGCTGTTACTCAGCCTTGACAGTGCTCTTGAAGATCAGCTGCGTGTGTTCTGGGTTAGTGACCTCCATGTCAGTTCCCCTGGCTCACATTGAATAGAGATTTCCGACACTCTTATATTAAATAACATAACAATACTACATATATTATGGATTTAATTTATTATTAAAAATTAAACAATAAGTAATTGAAAAAATAAATGTATAAATAAAAGAAAATTTAGGAGAATTCTATAATTTACAAGGAAAAAAAAATTGTTTGTTATCGATTTACTTTTCAAAATTATATAATGAATGAAAATATGTAAAACTATCATAAACCAATATTTTAATATGTTTTTATTGAATCGATAAACATGTAGATAGTGAGGGCAAACCTGTTTTCATTTAAACCTTCTTGGTAACATTAATGCTTGACTCATGATTTTGCTAAACATTAGTTTATTTTAGATTCAAAGATTTAAGATAAAAATATTTTGAGAAATTATAGAATTTATCCATACTTTTTTGTTTAGAAGGGGATTCTTTTATAAAATATGAAAATAACTAAATTCAGTAAAAAAATTATGATAAAGATACTAAATTATTTTTTATCCTTACTTTATTTTGGCATATCGTGAGTGTCAGCCATCCGGGGCGGAGGAAAATTGTTTGGCTCCTTTACTTAGGCATTTCAATCTAAAGGAGAAAAATATGCAGTAATTCTAAGAACTTTATGGAAAGCTAAATCATATTTATCGTGCATTTCACAGGTTACAAATAAAACTCATGAAATTAAATGGTTAACATTTTTACAAGATGTCATTATTATTTATGCGAGCAGCTCTCTCTGCCCCCACTACTGAGTTCAATGCCCTTAGCCTTTACATTTGTGCAAACATATTAAAATATTATTGTTTGGGTTGATACATATTACCTTTTGTCATAATTTAGATAATAGTAAGCAGTAATAATATAAAAAATGTATACAGTAAAACAATTATACAACAAAAAAAAAATTATATAAGAAGGATGAATCAAAAATGAATATTACAGTGGGTTATACAACATTATATCATACCATTCACATTTATTACATACAGAAATATGTTGCTGTATATAACTACTTATTTCATTGCTACACATGTACACAAGTAGACACAGGTGCATGTTATAATACAGTTAAAAATAAGTTGTTGTCAGCTAATTCCTTTGAAGATATTTTATTATTTAAATAACGCTTAGTTATTAAAGGCAATTAATCTGAAAAATTACGAAGAAATAATTATCATAGTTAATTCTTAATAATTAACTTATTTCATGAAAATATAGATTGAGCTCAACGTCTCATTCCAAAACATTCAATATTTTTGTCATTCATTAACAGTTTTGAGTCCGAGATTAACATGAGGCAATAGTGATTAAGTACAATTCTTTAATGTTATATATTTTTGCTTTCCACTTGAGCCTGAACAAACTTTACGCTTTAGCATTGTAATTTTGTGAAATTATCAATAAAATATTAGTGAACAGTCGATAATTTCGCATTTTTGTCAATGCTAAAGCGTAAAGTTTGCTCAGGAAAACTTAGATACCAAAAAACCCTCATCTCTGTAAAATATCATTTGATTGCGTTCATTTCAAAACCAGTGATATAGTATAGTATGCATTATAGAGTAAATAAAAGAAATACAATATCAGATAAAAAATATTCTACATCAGAATGTAAGATCATTAATCAGAAATAGGTGAGAAAATCAGAATGGGTCAACAAACACTTTATTTTCCAAAAGGTTCCACCCCAAAAAATTTAATTTGGTATATGAAAAGAATAATAAAGATATTATTAAATAATTAATAAATAAATTGTTATATACAGTATGATTAAACTGATCAACCTGAAAATATGGTATCATTATAATATACTATCTTGCAATAGATACTACTTAATTATTTGAAACAGTTAAAAGTTTAATAGGATTGAGCTAACAACATGCTGATAACGATTTTTAGATAAGACGATTTTTCATCAATTCGTTAATCTACTTTTTATAATGCTTATAAAAAACGTAAGAAAACACTCACATCATTCATGTGTATAATAACTTCTAAAACTTATAAGCTGTAAAACGTTTAAAAAACTTCTTGAATTTCTATCTATTTTAAAAATAGAATCTCCTTCTATAGAGTGGGAGAAATTGGAATTCAAATTAACAGAATTTCGAGAAGGAAAGGAACTGCCATAGCCAACTAAATCGTGATTCAGTCAGCGCGTCCGCCTCAAGACAGCCTCACAAGTGTGTGATTACGACAAAATTTAATTTGAAATTTGATAGCTACCTGTCAGTTGGACGCATACTCTATAATTTAAAAAAAAGACGTCCTCAGGAATATAAAAGTTATTATTCAACCAAATTATCAATTTACTTACCATTGAGGGTGACAATTAAAACATAATATAACTTAATAAAAAATTAGAACAATTTAAGCTACACACACAAGAATATATTTTTATAAGATAAATACACCATAATTATAAATACATTAATAATAATTATGATCATGATGAGGATTATAATTAAATATCCTGTTAAGTTCATAAAATCATTTTTGTAAGTAATTTTAACTCTATAATATATATATTATTCATCAATGGGGAGTCAGTTATTTTGAATGCATTACTATTTTAAAACAAGCCTTTCAAAAAGAAATTAAAAATAAAACTTTCCCATAAGTATTATCCATTAAATTTAAGTTATTTGATTAGCAGTAGTTAAACAGTTACTACTATAAAAACAACAATACTAGGATTCCCGTATAAGCAGTTTTGATGAATCTAATAAACCAGAACGCCTTTTTTATAAGACCATATACTAACATTTTTCTAGCTGCTTATCACCAAAGATTATCTCATGTTGTTTATCAGATATATTTTCTCAGTCTCCGAGGATCAATTATAAATACAAATCTGATTTCACGACTTGAGCATATTTAATAGCAACTTAAAAAAAAAAAAAAGACTGGAATGTCAGAGCTTATTTAACACTTAATTTTTTTTTTCTACTTACATCTCATCATGCAAATCTATGGAGATTGGATTGGGCCAATAGCCAGAAGAGAAAGACTAAGGGTTTCTTCACCCTTCCATTTTATGAAATTTTATTTATTTTATCGGGAGCGCGGTTGCACCGTGGTAAGGTGCGATACTACTAACTCCAAGGACCCGAGTTCGAATTCGGCTGGGCAGAAATTTTTTTCTGTTACACTGTAGCCGTGAGTCAACCCTGTAAGTTCTAGAGGGCGATTCTGACTAAATCACCTCCTTGCACAACTGTTGGTCTAGTAATGGTACTTCCTGACAAAGTACTGACCCCTTGACTCTTCGTGGGTTGTATCGGTACAGATTTTAATTTTAATCTTATTTGTTTTATCAGTTTATGCTAGTCACTATAATTTTTTTTTATTGCATTATTATAAATGATTTTTTCATTAAGATTAATAGATGTAAAGGAAACGTATTTACTTAGCACGTTTCCTTTACATCATATTCAATAAAATAAGCGGAAACTAAAATCGAAGAGTAACCATATAGCTGAGAGATGAGTCATCCATTGCTGTTTCCTAGTTATTTTTCTATTAAAAAAAAATACGAGTTGGTTAACAAATAATATCGTTATTTGTGTGAAGTCCATTGTTTATAATTCATAGAATACATATTCTCTTTGGAATTACGTGGTTGTCTGTCGATTCAGTTTGTTTTCCTTTAATAACTCAAACAGCTTCTTCCAATTTTCTGACTTTAAAGCTTAAGGCTGTCCTCGAAGGCCAAACGAGGTTCTTCATGACTGTCCCAGGATATGCTCCGCTGTCAAGATATACTTGCAGCTATAACGTCTAGGTGGAGGATTTCCTTCAAGTTGGTGTTAATGGATTAGGCTTGTATGTCCGATCCTGAATCGTGTTATGATGATTTGTTTTCCACGATTTCCTTCAAAGATTGGTGGCAAAGGTTGAGTATCACTATATCTTTTTATCATCTTGTTTGTATCAGGTACCTTGGACCAAAAACAACGCTATGCTTCCTTTGATTGGTTCAGAAATGGTTTATTATAATCAAACAGCGTCATGTTACTATTAGGCACTGAAACTAAGGTCAACTAGTTCGTTCCCCGTTATACCTGCGTGACTAGAGACTCACAGGAAGTTTATTTTTTGATGTGTTTTTTTAATCAAGATTAGATCATTTGTCAATGGGTTTTATGTTTTCGTGCGGATTTCCATGGAAACCTGTTTTATCTTTATCTTAACATATTAAAGAAGAGATAACATTCACTCAGCGAGTGACATGATGAACACTGTGATTCAAAAAGTACAATGGTTATGAGGCTTAAATTAAATGTGGTTTTCCTTACCTTTTACATATATGCAATAACTGTGGGTCCTTTAATTTAGTGGGTAATTTAATTAAAAATCGGATTTAAGTGATTTAAATAAAACTTAAAAAACAAAAAAAAAACTCACAGCACTCATCGCTGTATCCAAATACTTCTTTCGAGGCACCGCCTCGTTAATTTTTTTAAAACTGAAAAGTGGTAGCTTTCAGAAGCTAAAAATGAGTTATTCAGTCTAAAACAGGAATAAAAAATAACTAAATTCAATTTTTCTTAGATTTAAAATTCTGAAACACTATATTTAGATATTCACTTATTTCTTTATTTAGGATCAGAGATACTATAGCTATAAGATTTTTTAGAACTAGTCCTCGTGTGATAATTTCCTAGTAGGCATGGTGTTGTAAGTATTTGCGATACAAAGAAGTTGTTTCATAAAAACCGTTTTGCATAAGATCCAACAGAAGCTTATATCTAAAACCAGATTCGATCCACTTAATAAGCCTTGTTACGAGGATTATGGGTAAATGATGTTGAAAATGGTTTCGCATCTATTCAGTCCAGTTGCAAAAAACAAAACAAAAAAAAAGTTTAAAGAGAAGTCGTTCTTTTTTTGTTAAGAAAGTAACCTCTTTGTCTGTTCACCCTCTTTACTCACACTACAACACCGGTATTAATAACTGCTTCTAAACTTATCCCACAACAAACCTGCAAAACTTGTTTTACGCAAAATATACAAGTACCTCACAAATAATTAGAATAATATATTTAAGATGAAATATAATATTTAAGTCCACTTATAATAACTTCACCATCCAAAAACAGATAATTACCCATCGAATGAAAATATGTATTTAATCTTATATTAAAATTTCAATATCATGCAAATCTACAAGAAGTGAAACGTCATGCAGTAACCCCAAAGCGTGTAATATAAATTTAGGATCAGTTAGAATAACAACATGGTTTCATATCATTTTCATGATTCGAACTCCTTTCGAGGCTTTGGCTGAATTTGAATCTAGGCAACAAACGAAAAAACTGCGCGAAAAGCCGGGGTCTCTACTTACTTTTAAGCCTGTTTTGTAAAGATATCTTATGGATGTAGAACATATCACACTTTCTATTAATCATAACAACACTTTAGATATACTTCATTATCTCTATAATATTATCCTAAGAACAACCCACTTTCCTGTCCTTTGGAAACATTCCATTATAATTCTCTTTCCAAAACCAGGAAAACCTCCTAATAATCCTGCCTCCTATTAGCTTACTTCCAATCCTCTCAAAACATTTTGAAAAATCCTCCTAAAACGTATCTTATCCATTGAATTACAGAGTTTTCCCGCACATCAATTTGAATTCCGCCCAAGGCACTCCATAGTTCAACAAGGCCTCAGAGTCGTTGACTATATCTCTTCAGCCCTCAAAAAGAAACAATACTCCTCGGGTGCTTTTCTGGACATAGCGCAAGCTTTTTACCGGGTATGACATGCCGGATTGCTTTTCAAGCTCAAGTCCATATTACCCCAAACCTAATACCTTAGCCTCCGCTCCTACCTCTCAGATCGTTCCTTCCCAGTGGTCCCGAGTACTCAAATATCTACTCCATCGCGGCAGGAGTTCCTCAGAGCAGTGTCGTGGGTCCTGTCCTCTACATCCTCTTCACTGATGACATTCCCATCAATCTCGACACGTTCTTGACAACATTTGCCGATGATATAGCTATCCTATCCTCCTGTCCTGATTCTGTAACAGCCTCATCCAATCTCCAAACACCCCTCACCCGGATTGAGCAATGGTGCAACCAATGGTGGATAAAAGTCAACGAATCGAAATGCACCCAAGTGACTTTCACTCTTCGCCGTCTCTTCTCTCCACTTGTTACTTTTAATAATATTCCTATACCCAGATCCGACACTGTGCGATAACTTGGATTCATCTTAGACAAAAGACTCACCTGGAAACAACATACTAGACTTAAAATACAAGAACTCAACAGACGATTCATCCAACTATACCGACTGCTCAGCCGTACCTCTCATCTCTCACTAGAAAACAAACTTCCAGTTTATAAGACTATACTCAGACCTATCTGGACTTTGGGGAACAGCTAAACCGTTGAACATCAAACGTATCCAATCCTTTCAATCCAAAATCCTTAGAACCATAGTTAATGCACCCTATTACGATTCCAACAGATCACTACACCATATCACTACCTTCATATCCCTTTTGTCCTTGACCTCATAGCAAACAAATTCTAAAAATTCCATATAAATTTTTCCAACTATCCTAATTCTTTGGTTCAAACCTTATTTAATTCCACCCATCCCTACAGCCCACTTAGAATGTTGAAACCTTGAAGGTTCTTATTATTTATTTTCATTCTTATTTTAGTATGAATGTGATAATTCATAACTATTACCTATTGCCCACAATAGTGTGGTAGATTGTAATATCTATCAATTAAATAAAGTTTTTTTTTAAAAAAAAAGATATACTTCATAATCAACTTTGTAGGACGAAGCTGATTTCAGCGACTCCTAATAGCTGCACCAACCAATGTCGATAGAAAGTGGGTTGATCAAATCTGTAAAACTCATCACACGGAGAAGTTAGACGAAGATAAGAATTTTCATGATTGTCGAAGACCGCATCATGTACGTCTTGAAAAATGGAGTATATAAAATAGTGTTTAAAAAAAAATAATAATAATGATTTAATTGATGTAAAAACGTGTAAATAGGAAAGATGATTAGAAATTGATCAAACGCCAAGAAAGCAGATTTCCCCCAAATTAAAGAGTTCCCACATTTGGCTGAGTGTACCCAAAGAGGGTCTTCAGTCAGAGGGTCAATCCAGGGCTGATTAAGGGAAGAAATAATTATCTGCCACAGCCCAATTCGGGACTGGGAGTTAAGAGTATTCTGCCTAACTTTGTTGAGAAGCCTCCCACTTAGGTCCCAAAACTTTTATTTGTTATTCAAAATATCAAATAGAATGTCGGAGTAGAAATATATTTAAATTAGTTTGAAATATATTTAAATTAGTTTAAAATATATTTAAATTAGTTTAAAATATCATTATTGCATAGCATTATTTAGATTCATATATCATACATATTCAGCTATAGGAACGATTTTTGGAAAACCTATGTAGCACGAAAGTTTAACTTAAAATATCTCAATTTTTTATAAAATACTAACATCGGAAGTCGTAACATAATATCATATAAATTATACCATAATTTACTGTGCAGAGAAAATTATATATGAAATAAAAAAAAAATTTTCATATATGTACTTTCATTGTATTTTCTTATTATTATAGGTGCTCAAAACCTAATAATCCACCTAGTTACTTTTTTTTTTGTCCAAAAATCGAATACTTTTTTCAACAAGATCTTACTGCATCAAAATTGTTTTTACCTTTTTTTTTTTTTTTTGTTTCTACTGTGGAATACAACCTCCAACCTAACTACATCCTATGTCATACGAATAGCTCGGAACTTACACCCGTTAGATCGCCATGTGCTCGTGAACAAAGATTGGGCCGCGGCGTATAGAGTGCTGGAAAAGGATAGAGAAGTGAAAGGAGCCAGAGAGAGGGTGTTGACTCCGGATGAGTGATTGCCGAAAATCCCAGCCACTGAATAAAAGATGGCCGAATACATAGGGCTCCTCTTCGTCGCCTCTTCTAACGTCTCCTGGAGTTGGAGCATTCAGCTTCTTAACCATTCCATCCACCCAGTGGTACGGGCTACAAGGGCTAAGATAACGAGCGAAGAATAGGCTTCAAATCAACTGACAGATTTTTCATGGATGCTCTAATTTAAAAAAAAGAATATATATATATATATATATATATATATATATATATATAAGAATCAACTTAATGTATTCATATATTGAAACGGATCCCTCAGAAACTATATAAGGAATAATTATAAAGATATCAAGGAGGTAAGGCCAAAACTCTCATCACTATTAGAAAGTTTGAAAGAACTTGGATAAAACTTCCATAATGACATCACGAACTTGATCCATGTGGTGCAGTTCTTTCTCCTGCTTAAAATATCATTCATATATTTTGGTCCGTTTACTTTTATTCAGCGTTACAATGTAAAATAATTTTTTTTTCAACAAGGAGAAAGCTTGCACGCCATAGTATACTATACTTTAAAATATTTAACTTGTAATTTCGATTCTACAAGTATTAGAGGTTGTACTTTCTTATCGGATAACGAAATCGTAGAGGTTTAGTAAACATTATCCAATGAGAACATTTTCACAGTTTCAGTGTTATGCTTTAATCATTTCTGATAATTATGTCACTTTTGCCTCCAATATTGAAATTCTGTACTTAGGTGATAAAGCAATCTAGAATCCTTCTGTATTGTTTAGATTATTTCATTGATCCGAAATAAATACAATTTTAAATTGTTAATCAATTCAATATTTTCGTTTATATTCTTTTGTAGATTTCACAATTTCCCCACCTAAAAATACATTTTCAAATTTGGTAAGACTTTTTTTTCTAAAGCTAATGTTAGATTAGTGAATTACATGCTATCTAATGGCTTGAGTATAATGTCGTCATGAAATGTGTGCAACAGGGTGTTTTCGTACTTGATAATTGCTACTCTACTCGAGTACATACTACTTTTTAAAAAAAACACTTCTATATGATGAAAATTTAATTTTTAAAACATTTTTTGTTTTACTTTCAACATTAGAAGCATTAACAGCTAAGCGGTTTAACGCTCTACCAATGGTATGAATACATAACCTTGTCTTATGTTTACTTGTACTTTTTCAATAGTACAATAGAACTAACTTCTCCCGCTACAAGTATTAGGCTTGTACTTTGTAACCTGTATACTTGTACTTATTTACTAATACTATTAGTTTCATTATGAAACACTAGTTCGGTCTAGTATATAAGAATGGCAATCCCAGATAAAAACAAAACTATAATGATTTTATACTATAATATTTACTCTACACATCAGTGAACTAATACTAAAATACATGAAAGTAAGCAGCAGGAAGGATAGAGAAAAGGTTTTTTTTTTAGAAAAAGCTCTTATTATTCACTTATCGTTCATAATTAATTTTGATTGACAAAAAGTATTTAATAATTGAATTCATAGTTTTCGAATTATGCTTTTTTAGAATGTTTTTATGTTTCAGTTACTTCTCAATGCTGAACTAATCCCTAAATGGATTGAAAATAGATCGGTTGTGACGAAATATCAAAAGGAAAAGGGGACAAAGACAACGGCTTCATACTTATTTCATTTTCTCTACTAATGACATCTTGTAAAATAAGTGAATATTGAAGAAAAAATCCTGCTTTAATGACTGGTTTAGTTTTTATATGAGTAAGCTCTCTGAAGTTTAATCACAAACCGATATAAGGACCACTATGGTACACGTTCCCATTGCACCAATGCACTGTCCATTGATGTAACCCATCGATCATTTATCAAACCTAGATCAATAAATCTCGCGTGACCTCCCATCCGAGATGGGTGCAAGCTGTGGGACATGTGTTGGATTGACTTGTACCACTAATGAGTAGATATGGGATGTGATGGACAGATGCACTGTATTCTATTAATGCTAATTCCAGTAATGCACATTGTTTGTCACTTCTCGCTCCATATAGATAATGCTTCAACAGCACCCAAACAGCTAATAATTACGTCCGGACACCAAAATAGTTACTAGTTATCACTCAACGATCTTGCAAATTACAATTTTGTCAGAAACCTAAATTAATAAAGTAAAAATTGTTTGAACCAAAAGATCACTTTATATTCTTCAATTATAAGTTCGCAACTTACGGTTGTGATGTACATTGTCCTTATATAACAAAAGACCGAAACACACAAAAGACTGGAATCAAAGTGCCTAAGAATATATAGGACATTATATAATATTTGCATAGTTTTAAACACTAAAATTTTGCTTTATCTAGTACCTTAAGAATGGTAGACATTTGGGTAAGATAATTAATCAGTAGTTTAGTGAAATAAATATTTAATATAGAAGATAATAAACTTAATTCTTCCTGGGGATTGAATTTATTGACGTATGAATTCCTGCTAAACCGTCAATATCAATGCTAAAACAATATTTTGTATTTTAACATTAATTCATGTTCATTGAATTAAAAATTAAATTAAATTGAAAAAATAGCACTTTCTATTTGGATTTTTGTTTCAAACTTTGTTGTTGTTTTTTCAATTACAATGAGTAATGTCCGATTTCCATGCTTACTCTATCTTAGCTAGTTGAGGGAGTAAATAAAATAAAACAATAAAAATTGAAACTTTGACTTCAATAGTTAAAATTGTTATGTTGTCGGTAGAATATTCGTTCTTTCTTCCCTCTTAAACGTTTTATTCAGCGGTGAAAATATTTCTTCACATTTCATTTTTCATTGAATGCCCTAGGGCTGAGAATTTCAAACGAATTAGAGTTCAATATCGATGTAAAAATTTAAAATTACTGAAGCATGCATGTATTAATAAATAAGAATCACTAAAGATGACGATTTTTTTTTTAACAGCTTCACTAAATAAAGTATAGTTTGTCTTGAACTTATGTCCCTTTAATTTGATAGCGGGAAAGCGCAGTGGGTAGTGAAAATATTCTAGATCCAAATGAGCTTTCTCTAAAAGAAAAAAAAAAGGATTTGATCATAGCCACATTTTCAGGTTAACGGTTTAAAGAGTGAGTGCGATGAATGGTTACTTGGATGAGATGTTGGGAAAAAAATGACTTGCGCTTCTTTTTTAGAAACTCTTAGTGAGAGGGGATTCACTTTTCTTAATTTTATTACAGAAGCAGAGGTTGTGATGTTAATGGATTTAAAAAAATAAATAAATCAAAATGTTATTTAAAAAACGTCACTTTCAACATTTCATAATATTATAATTGTAATAACACAAGCACGTAAATTGAGTTGAAAGAATAATTTTCAAAATGGTCCAATCACTCAATTGTCATAACTTTATTACACTAGATTATAATTCCAGATTATTACATTGTTTTTAAGTAAGCTTTTAATCGCACCTATATTCTGCAGCTATGATGAAATGAAGTATGCTTTTTCCACTCGTTGCTCTAAGTTCAACTGTTTTCGAGTTAAATGACATAAAATATCAACGGATGAATTGGCTTCAGCATCACTGACATTCCCTAGCAGTAACAATTGAAGTTTCGGGCATAGGCGTCATCTCCGGGGCTAAAGTACCCTCTGAACATGACTGATGCGAAAATTTTGTAATATTCTTGTTTATTCCTTGTATATTTCTGTGTTTTGTCTAGTTTTTTTTTTTTGTATTTATCACACTGCTGTTGAATTTTTTTAATTTATTAATTAATTATAAGGAAATTTAAGTTTTTATTTTACAATTTTTTCAGCGACTCTAGTAAGAGTTATTCATTATTGTACAATAAAGAAGTAGGTTTACATTATGTTATTTTTTAGTTTACGAAGAATGTTCGTGAACGGGGCAAGGAGAGGGGGGGGGAGAGTTACAGAGGTTCATGCCTGCTGACTGGGCCATATTAGTACAGGAGCCGGGAAGAAAAAAATGGTAGTTATTTCTTATATTTTATAATGAAAATTTATGAGTCTGCCAAGTATAAGAAGGGGGAATAAAAATTAGTGACTGTTTCCAAAACGTTAGAAATAACGTTAATAAATAATTTTTATATATATATATATCACATATATAAACCGAACTGGAACGGTTTACAGGGGAAACGTGAGAATTGCGGCATTTCTCTGCAGAGTGAAGATGGCGCCATTTCTCTTTATCCACCTTAATCAGATTCAGGTGGATAAAGAGACCCCCTGGAGAGTTATCCAGGAGATATTTAAGTTCGGAGGAGGACGGTGGGCCTCAGGTGAAGACATATTCATGATGATTAGAGAGACAAAGAAACCGAAACAGCCTAGGGCAGTATGCCGCAGAACTCCTGGCACACTACAACAGAATTGCTGATAAACTAAGCGAGATGATGGAAATTCCCTTGAAGCAGGATAGAGTTGCGTACGTGAAGGAAATAAGATACACACAGGCACTCCGGAAGCACATTCGAGATGAGTTGGATAACCTGAAGAGACAAGGTATAATAGTAGAAAAGCATACCAGGTAAGAGTGAAGAAACATGTAGAGTGGTTGTGGATTATAGGGAGATAAACGAAAATACTATGGATGAAAAATACCCCATACCGAGGTTCGAAGATATTGTCGATAGGCTGGATGGGGCAAGAATATTTAGTACTTTGGATCTTAAGGTGGGATATCAGAGATCAGCACAAGACCACATTTACCTTTGAGGGGGACTACGAGTTCACACGGATGCCGATTGGCTTAAATAACGCGCCTATTACCTTCCAAAGACTTATGAACGAATTCTTGAGGAAAATAGAACGGTTAAGAGCCCTGGGAAAAATTTTCATTGGGTCAAGAAGAGATTATTTGTTTGGGGCACACAATTTCCAAAGAGGGAGTTAGACCCGATCCTGCTCCTGCTGCTTTACAGAGGATGGCAGTGCCAAGGGATTCAAAAGGGATCAGACGGTTTTCAGGCGCACTAAACTACTACCACCGGTTTGTGCTAGAAGCCGCCATTTCTATACCTGGTTCCCCTTAATAATCTTTTAAACAAGGGTTCAAAACTTTTCGTGACACCAGCCGTGGAAAAGAATATTCGGAAATGCAAAGAACACTTGCACATATCGCGTTTCCGGATTTTCAAGAACAATTCACAATCACTACAGACGCCATTGAATACGCCCTGGGAGCAGTGTTGTCGCAAGAAGGTGCGGGTGGTGAACGTTCTGTAGTATACGCTAGTATGCGCCTCACGGAAGCAGAGACCCTTTATAGTGCACTAGAAAGGGAAATAATAGGGATTGTTTGGGAGGTAGATCACTTCCGACCCTACATGTTTGGGAGGGAGGCAGTTCCAGGCTCACACGGATCATCGCACGTGGGGACGTGAAGCTAAAGGAGTCATCCGCTAGGATCACGCGTAGGAAGGAATTGCTTAGCCAGTATAACATCACTATTATTTACGAACCTGGAAAAGTGGTGGCCGACTGACCCTCAAGAGCAATAATCGTAAATGCAATAGAGGATGACCAGAAGGGCCCTTCAGGAAACGCGAGGCAGGTTCTGCGGGAGTGGACACCAGGGGATGATGAACAAGAAACGCCGGGACAAGACACCAGGAAAGAGTCATCTGAGGACGAGGAGGGAAGTGATATCAGAGCACAGGAGATGGAGGAGCTAGAGGAAATAATGAATGATAAAAGAAAGCAAATTATCTGGAAGACTAGGACCTCTGGTTAAGATGGAACTTTCTGAATATGGCCAGAGTACCATTACCGCTATCTGGTCGCAACCAGGCATCAAGGAGGAGCAAAGTTGCAGAGCACTGAGGGACGCGCCCAAACCTAGAAAGATCCACCATCTATATGTGGGGTACGCTGTGATGTGGGATAAAATACGCGAATTAAGGCAAAACGAGCAGATTGGGGTGGACCGGTCATTCATGCCATGGTGGAGAACATCCGAGACGTGGAACGGCAAAAGGAAGTTACGATTGCATAGCACCAAGGTAAAACCAATCACCAAGGACAGAATGAAACCCTACAAGCACTACGACGTAAGTACTTCTGGTGGGGAATGGAGAATACCATCCAAAAGACCATCGGAAGCTGTGTAATTAACCTTAGTACAAATTAAGATCGATTTCTACCCCGCGTGAGGCAAGACGAAACACCGACAGCGACAGTACCGCTTAGCAATCTCCATGTAGGTTCCTTCATGTGGAGAGGATATAAATGGATAACGGTGAGTGACCTGTTCAATAAGGTGGCCATGGCATACTCTGTGCAGGAATGAACGGCGGAGGTAGTGCTGAAGGCCCGAACCAAGGAAATTGGTTGAATTTTACGGTGTCCCTGATAAAATCGCATCTGACAGTAGTAGATAATTTGATAATGCTGCCATCCGGGAGGATATGAAAACGCTAGATGTAACCTGGCACCTTAATACACCGGGACATCCTCAGAGCCGAGGAGGAATTGAATTCCTTCATAGTACACTAAGCGACCACTTAAGGGTGTATCAAACAGATAAAGGATTAGAACCAGATAAAGCAATAACTCCAGCAGTCGCGGCCTATAATCACTCGATCCATTCAGTCACAGGGTTTTCCCCTTTTGAGATACTCTTTGGGCTACACGCACGGCGGAGGGATTACAGAGGGGTGACAACCGGAGAGGAAGAGATCGTAAGCAAGGGGTTGAGGAAACTATGGGTGGAGGTGAGAGAGAGAATTCAGAAAGAAAAGAGTAAGCGTGCAGCGCGGCAGAATTTGAGTGTCAATGCCATCAAAATTGAGATGTTAGTTTATCGTAAAGTAGCTTCCAATAGTGGGAAAGAAGTTCTGCGTTACGAGGGACCATTCAGGGTAACAGTAATTAGAGAACATAATATCGTCACAATTGAAAGCTTAACCGAGGAAGCGGAGGACGGTTCACATTGAACAAGTAAAACTACCTGGAGCTGGGTTATCTGGGAGAATAAATTGTGTATAATTCTTTTTTATTCTGTATATATATTATTGTGTTTTGTTAAGTTTTACTATTATAGTTATGTCACTTAAGAATGTTTTGAAAGTTAGTAATTGTAAGGCGTTGTGTTTTTATCTTTTTATTATTTGTTTTATTTTGCTGTGCTGATTTTGAAAGAATTGTTAACTTTATAACGTTAAAATATAGAAGTATAGTTTAAGTTTAGGTTTTGTCTTATTTCTGCATATGTATTATTTTTTTTTTAAGTTTACGAAGAATGTTGTGAGTGTGTGTTATATGTACGTAATAAACTACATATATAATACAATTTAAATATTCATTTCAATCATTGAAACAAATGAATGCGATAGATAGAGCTTCAAGTGTACATTAAAATTTTACTTTAACAACATAATCAAGACATTTAAAAAAATCTATAAGTGTTGAACTATGGATAAAAGTTTACGTAAATCTGTGTTATTGATAAAAAAACATATAACTGAATCCCTCAAAATCCTCCTGAAGTCCTTAAAAAGTTTTAATTCCAAATAATAATAATTAAAAAAATCCTATTCACTTTTCTTCCGAAGTAAATTTCTATTTAAATGTATTATTATCATTATAATGACTCTACTCTACCTACCTGAACCCGGGCCTTCACCACCACAGCCACCTATCTCCACAAAATAATATATTAGGATAATTTATTATTATGAATGATTGATAAATTCCTTGGAAATAAATTTTATACTTTTGATGGTCATACTCATTAATTTAGAATGATCAATAGAACTTTTTAGACTTTGAAAATGATTAAAGTTGTGTTTAAACAGGTCAGTAGAACTTCAAATTAAAAAAGTTGGTCCGATCGATTGTTATAAACAGATCATTAGCAAGCTTGACAAATAATTATCTTATAACTTACAGAGACCAAGGCGATGCCTCCATCTTATTACCTGCAACACATAAAGGATTCATTTGGTAAATATTCAAAGAAAAGAAACAAAAACTTATTCAAAGTATAATTATATTGTGTACTAAATTACTTATTTGCTAAAATTTAACAATACTTATAATTAACACTTTTGATGAATTTCCTAACCATAGAATCAATATTTTAAATACATATTGAAGACATGATACAAAGATTATAGTATGATAAATATGCTGTTACAGTCATAATGAGACTTTTTGCTTTCTGATTACCGAGGGTAGAGAATCTTTAAATTCAAAGAGATTGTGACAAATACTGTTGTCTACAAAATCAAAAATTCACACTCGGGTTTTACGTTTTATATACCAAGAAATAAATTTGGTTCAGTACTTTCAATACGAATTAATCAGGTCAATAATAAAATGAATTTGTTTTCTTATAATGATCTTTTCTGTTTTGTTTCATTTAAATTTTAAATAGAAAAATTATTATCGAAAGAGAAATCCATGAATCATATTCAGGGGTTATGAAAAGTTCAATTTTGAACATTTCGAATTTGTATTATCTTCATCGTTATCACAAACTGTAGAGCTAGTTGACGTAGGTCCTCATAAAGCTTTCAAACAACGTAGCCATCATCTGGAAAACACGGAACAGCTGGGACTCGCTCTTCTGGAACAGTAGCACTTAGTCCAAAGGACCAGATCTATCCCACACCAAACCGAATTAGTTCACCATAACCTTCTCGAGAAGAAACTAAAACGATTCCATAAAATTACACGATTAGAAGGACTTTTCTGACCAGATAGAACATCAAGAACAGGCAATGACCAGGGGGAAACGCTTAAAAAATATACTTACAACTGAATTGCGAGATTTTGTTAAAGTGAAATACAGATTTTTTTTTTTCCATTCCTGTAAACACGTAGTAAATGAGATGAAATAACTTGTGTCGTAACATTATTAAGGGGTGTATGTAGACAGGTCCTCTTGACCTTCAGCTACCTTATACACGTATAATTCCATCAAATCTAATTTGTGACGGTCACGCCTGCATGTGGGCTCTCCTAAGAAACAGAGAATGGTGAGTCCGTTATCGTACCAGACAATATAGTTTTAAATCTGAAAACAAATTTAAATATACATAAATTCAAAACAATTTAAATTTATTTTTAAAAAAATTTGATCCTTTTTTTCTCAACTTTATTCTTTACAAACCTTCCAACGTTTCGACCCTCAAGTCATTCTCAAGGATACCTTCATTTTGATGTCATTTTCTTTTTTAAAATCTTAAAAATGCAGGCTAATTGCCTTTGTCCCATAAAACTTTTCCTATATAATTCCTTCTTAAATTGAAAAGTTTTACAATCCACTTCTCTTCTTTCTTTCATTTACATTTGAAACCTTGTGGTCTTTAAACCTGTTTTAAGGTTGCATCAATTTAAGAAGGAATTATATAGAAAAAGTTATATGGGACAAAGGCAATTAGCCTGCATTTTTAAGATTTTAAAGTTTTAAATTTAAGAAGGAATTATATAGAAAAAGTTATATGGGACAAAGGCAATTAGCCGGCATTTTTAAGATTTTAAAAAAGAAAATGACATCAAAATTAAGGTATCCTTGAGAATGACCTGAGGGTCGAAACGTTGGTAGGTTTGTAAAGAATAAAGTTGAGAAAAAAAGGATCAAATTTGTTTTTAAATAAACTAAACCACTCTCAAACAAGAATATATTAATAAAAATTAATCTAATTGAAATTTATTTTTATTGTCAACAATTCTAATAATGATTAATGATATGAGTTAAAGTTAAAAGGCAAGGAGGTTCTTTTATACTTTCACTAAAATATAGTAAGGAGAAGTATGGCATAAACATTTTCCAATGCAAGTATTCGACGAAATAGGAGTTTTGAGGTTTTCTTAGTCCAAAAGAACAAGTGTCGCGAACAGCCTAGTTTAAAAAATAAAAGCCATACGAAACTGAAATAGCATATTCAAAACACGTGTATTTTTAGGATATTATAGCAACTGTTTCGATAAAATCGACCAACCGGAAGTTCCAGTCTAACAATATTGATTTAACATAATATATAACATTACGTACAATTAAATGTTTTATATCTTCTAGATCTTATTCTGTTTTAAAAAGGTTGGCGAAATTACAAATTATAAAACAATCTTCCATTGTTAAATTATTTGGCATAATTAAACATCTCACAATTTTATTATTAAAATAGATATTTTTTTCCTGGTTGAAAAAAACATTTTCGGAAATAAGACTATAGATGTACTACATACCGTTGGAAATCCAAAGATTTTAGAAAATATAATATTTAACAAATAAAGTCGTAGAAGGTAATAAAGAATAATGAAAAATGAGTAAATTAAAGGTATTTTCTAACACGAGTGTAACCGTTAAACTGAAGGAAGCCAGTGTTGTGCGATTTTCCTTGCGCAGTCTGATTAATACACTCACCATGCATGTCACCATTGCATATTTAATGCCATTCTTTTGACGGGAAGACTAACTCCATGAAATAATTCTTAATATTTTCAGTATTGATTCCATAACAATGGAGCCATGAGCCATAAGCATAACAATGTGTAACGGTATAATGTAAAATTTAGTAAACCGTTATATTTTCGTGATACATTTTTAATAGAAAAATTTACTTATTAGTAAAAGTAAGCATTTCTAAAGTGAATAATATAGAAATAAAAAAAGAGCGCCGACTGATTTCATCTCTAACTATGATGGAGAAATGAAAATGGTATACACTGGCCTACACACCTACACTCGCTTTGTAAGATGAAGTGTAGTATTTTCAAAATTACGATTTTTACGGCATACAAGAACTCCACCCACCGGGTTATAGTTTTCAGTGTTGTGCAGGAAGAAATGCGGAGCCCTAGCGGAGGAAAGGAGCATTGTAACCCTATCGGCGAACTGGAGGCCCTTCTCCAGTGAACTATAACTAATATTTGTGGATAGTGAATGGGAGGAGGTGGCGCAAATAGAGGAAGAGTCAGAAAATGATCACCGATTGGCAACCCTGTGTAAGACCAGTATTACCCCTCAGTGCCGTAGAGTGAGAGCTTGTCCGGTTCCATGGTGGACGCTGGCCCTGACGCACTTCAAGAAATAGTATTACAGGGCCAAGCACAGGTACCAGGAGTGTAGAGATGAAGAGTGGAGAGCCGCATTCCGAGCTGAAACCAAGAGTATAACGAAACGGGATGCCTCACCAGAAGAAGAGGTCTTGGGACGAGTTCATCGTTATGAAGTTAAGTAGTGGCCGCAGCTAAGACCCAAGCCTATGAGTATGGCTTTCGGACGCTACACGGACAGAGTTAACCGTATCACTCTGGGCATACAAGGACAGAGGGTAAGTACATTACATACCTCAGTGTGAAGAGCCACTACACGAACAATCCTCGTAAACTTACACAGTACAATATAATAACATATCAAAAACAAATTATAAAAACTATTTACAATATCAATAGTTTTTATTATTTATTTTTTATATATATCCTACCAATACCACAGTAAAACAAAAAAATTCATCAGACGTAAGAGCTGTATCCATAAATTAATGGATAGAAAGAAGAAGGAAAAGGCTCTTTGTACAATAAAATGAACAACATAAAATAAAAGCACCTTCCCCCACCAAAAGCACCTTCTCTTTAACGCTTCCAGGGTCTCCGAGATCGCACGGTGATTTGTTTTGCCCTGACGATATGTTACAATCAACTCTCTCAAGCGTTCTTCCTCCAGGGGCAGGGTTTCCACCATCAGCTTGTATCGAACGAATGTCCTGTCTATTCCTATGTGTTCATCACGCAATAGCCGCTTGATCTTCTCCCAAACGGTTTCATTCCCAGCGTACAGAATGATTTTTTCCAGGGTTCGGAGCATTATTCAACGTTCTGCAGATCTAGTCGTTCTTCATGCCTTGCTGCGAGCAAATCGTCGTGATATTATTCCTCTCATGCTTGTCACACTCAACATTGACAAATCCAGTGGTTCTCGTCTTCCATATAATCTGCCGTTTCAGACGCATAATCCTGGCCGAAAACACATTTAAGTTTCCCATCCATTGCAGGACCAGTGTATACTTTAAACTTTCTACGGTATACATAGGGCTTAAAGTGGTCTACCGCCCATACTATTCCTAAAAGCTCTCGTTCCAGCGTACTGTATCTTGACACCGTCTTTGTCAGGCGCCTACTGGTGTACGCCACTGAGCGATATCTTCCTTCACCCTCTTGAAATAACACCGCTCTGAGCGCGTACTCACTCGCATCTGTAGTAATATGAATTGGCGAGTGAATTCTGGGAAAGCAAGCACCTGGTCCTGCTACAGCTTCTCCATTCACCGCCTGATATTGTCTTCCACCATCGGAGAGATTATCACCTTTTTGCCTTTCTTCAGAAGGATGTTGAGTGAGATAAGGTACTCAGCCATTTTTGGCACAAATTTTTGGTAATAATTTCGAGTTCCCAGCAACCTCCGAACTCCCTTCACATCACTAGGCTGTGCCATCTACCGTATAGTTGCGACTGTATCCGTATCAGGTTTAACTCCTTCCCTTGAAATCGTGTGGCCCAGAAAATTTATTTGTTCCTGCCCCGACGATGATTTTTTTCCCGACAATTTGAGCCAAAATTGCCTAATTCTCTGTAATACGCTGTGTAAATGCTGCACGTGTTCCTCTTCGTTCTTACTGAACACTAGGAGATCATCCATATAAATATGACATACAGATTCGTCAATTCCCTTCAAAAACGCGTCCAACAGGTGCTGGAAAGTTATGGGAGCATTTTTGAGGTTAAACACATCCTTGTATATTCGTAATGGCCCCTATCGAATGTGAATTCCATCTTATGTTGATCCTCAGGGTGCATTTTAATTTGAAGATATCCGGTTCAGTGGGCTGAATATCATGTCCTACTTTTCCGCAACGATGGTATTTTCTGTTTTCACAGCGCCCGCTACTTCTTGGTTTAATCTGCATCCTTTCGGTGGTCAAAACTCTTTCCTATCCACTATAACCATGTTCATTTCTTCTCCATGGAAATGGATTAGTCCTCAGTCGGTTGTAAGCAACTATTGTCCATCCAGTTTCTTCTATTTCCATACGAGACTCTTCCTCTCTGGCGCTGGCTTCAATTAGTTCCTGCGCACACTCTATGAAGGAGTGGTCTCTCTTTCTTCCCCACCTCTTTTGTCACTAGAATCTTCAGTACATTAGATAGGAATTGTATCCGACCCTAAACCTGGATTGTCTCTATCATCTCGCTGTGTTTATCGGCGATTCTCTTGTAGTGTACCAAGAGTTCCGCGGTATACTGCCCATTTGACTGTCTCGGTTCTTCGTCTCTCTAATCATGATATGTCCTCTTCTGGGGCTCACCGTTCTCCTCCAAACGCCTTCTTCAATTTCACCTAGATTACGCTCCATGTCTCCTCATATGCATGAATCTGATTTAAGATGCTACTCTTTACTCTTTTATTGCCTCCGCATTTTCGCTATCGAGTAGATTTTCGATAAACTTCGCTTCGATTCGGCTTATCAGTCGGTCGCTGATTATTATTGTTGTGTCATTTCAAGATTCTAATCTATATTTTTTTTTTTAAACCGAAAGTTTTCTTCTATACATATTCTTTTAAATCCACAGTTTCTTATTAACCATTTTTAAGCAAATAATGCGTCATCCTACATTAAGTACTTACTAATTAACTATTAAGGACTACCATTGATTAACATTTGTTATCTTTCAACCCTAATAGTGTCAAGGTTTCAGCCATATTTAACAGTTTATAGCTACCACATTCTTAGCCATGAGTCAAATGTATACATTAGCATCCTTATCACAAGGCCCGAAGGAAGGGAGTCCAAATTCAGACAAAGGATATTCAACGTACATTAGTACTCCTTCCTTCTATGATATCTTTTTAAATCAATCCACACACCAAACCTATGGGTAAATATAGGTCTATTAAATTTACAGAAGAACCTTCCATATTATTCTATAGCGATGATATAACTAAAATATTCACGATGCACAACTTATTTTGTTTATATTTAAATGTCGTTAAAAAAATTCATTCGTTAGTTTAATTTTTAGTTCTAAGCATCTATCTTAATTAGTTCGTAAATTGAGTGAGCTTAGGATTAACTTAGTGTGGTGAACGTCAGTAATTGGAACGAGTGAATACTATGATTAATGAATATGATATAAATCTTGTTCCCAAATTAATTTTTCGTAATAAGTAATTCGATAATTAGGTGTCAACATAACCAATAATGCTAGAGATGGATGAATTGCACATGGCCTTATTCACTAGAGAATTTATTTTTTTACCAAACGGGAAATGATCCGGGTTTTGGCTCAGAATGAAAAGTTATCGGACTGAATGACCTACATTTCCACTTTTTTAGTTAGTACCTTTTCAGTGAATCAGGATCTCAACCCAGTGATAACAACTTTAGAGAATGATCAAAGATTTTTATTTATTTAATCTTGGTAATTAATGATTTTGAACGAAATAATTTCGGTAATTTATTGATAGAATTAATGGCAGCCTCCCTTAATTATGGACATCTTATTCTTTTTAGATAATCACGATATACACCTCTCTATCCAAAACATATTATAGCTCCAATTGAAACAAAAATATCTTTTGATCCTTATCTTTCAACTTTGTTTTTTTTACTCCGATATTTGGGCCCTCAGACCATTAGCAAGGAGATACCAAAAGCATTCATACATTTACTTGCACTCACACATAAAAATGAATAAATACAAATAATATTATTTATAAAAAATTATACATAAATAAAAACAGATTTTTAAATTATGTCATTTTAGAAATAAAAAATATAAATAAAATTGACACAAGTAAATATTTAAGTCAGAAATTTCTTGACATGGAAGTCTTAAAATCTTGTGAAGGTAGGATTTTTTAGAATAGTGTGAATTTGTGTAAATAAGAAAATAGTCAAATAATAATTTTTTGTAAAAATTAGTTTTAAAAAACTATGTGATATATATTGATCAATATATCTGTTTTAAAAATAACTGACTAGGGCAATTTAGCATGAATAGGAATAACAGATTTTAATAACTTAGACAAATCAATTGAAACCCATGTTAGTAGAAATAGATTGTCAAATGTTGTGTGAATTGAAAGTAAATAATATAAATATTTTAAGTGTCTTCGTGATAATGACCTGAGGGCCGAAATTTCGTATAAATAAAGATCAAGATCAAAAGTTATTTGTTTTAATTTATCATTTGTGTTTTGGTCACCTACTTTTATTGACTGGACTTTTTTAAGCTATGAAGGAATCAGATCCAAGTCTAGGTTTTAAGTGTTCCATATCAAAGGGGGTTAGTTAGAGAGAAAGTGATATTGAGAGAAACTAATATATTAAAATAAAGTGAAATAACTGGTGGAAGGGGGAGGCCGAAAAGAGTACAATAATGTTAGGATAGTAAAATTTAGATATGAGGGAAAAAATGGTCTATTAGTGAGATGTGAAAATGATGTGGTGAGGTTCACCATTTGTGTTTGTAAAAAAGTTCTTACTTGCGTTATTGGGTATTTGCTTTTTGCCTCATATGTTATGGGTCCCCTGATGGATGGTGTGCCGCTGCTGCTCAACGGAGAAAAGTTGCCATTCTCTGCGCTGCGCCATCTACTACGCTCGGTACTGACTTCTTAGCCAGACATCACTTAGTTGGCCGTGGTACCAAAAAGAAAAAAAAGAGACGCTCGCTCCACCCTCAACATCACGCCACCAGTCCGGCGTTCGCCATCTTGGCTTCTAATTCTCCACTTACTCCCTAGGTGCTAGGTATGAATATGAACATTACAGCGATAAAACAAACTAAAGAATGATACCCCCGTGGACTGAACACCTACTCTGAAGTAAAAATTATTATTCACCATTTTGATCAATACTAATATGATAGTTCATTTTATTGAAATCAGTTTAACATGAAAAATGACAATATTTTCTGATAAATCACCAATTGCGGGAAGTGAACAATTCCGACTCTCTAAATGGGAGTTATAGTTCATTATTATTTAAAACAGTATAATTTGTAGTGACTTGTAATGCAATTCTTATCAGTCTCATTATATTTAATGACATCAAATCATGAACGAAAAACTTTGCAGTAGTAATGACATTATTCAGAGACTGGTGGTCAAATCCTCTGATGCACTGGCCCATGCTATTACTCCTTCAAGTAAGTCTTCGCGGGACCGGGGAACAATGGATGTCGCGGAGCATGACCCTCTGGGGAACCGAGGCCCGTTGTGGACCGCTAAATATCTTTCTACAACGTCAAATAAGATCATAAACGCTATTTTCCCCTTTTATTTTACATATCTGATTTTTCTAATAATAGGGACAGAAGATATTTTTTTGTCTCAAAAGATCATATTACTAGCGCAACATACAACTCAACAATCTATAAATCAATGGCTATTTTTCAATTTTACCATCAATAGAACAGTTTTATGGATCCTTTGGAACAATTAATTTATGATCATAGCAGCGAAAAATGCTATTAGGCCACGGCCAAATAACGACTACATACATAATTTAATATACCATCTACAAATCTAAGAAAAAGCCAGAAGGCAACATAACTCTACGTGTGCTTTAAAACGCCAACAAGAAAACAGTCATCAGAAAAAGACCCAGAGAAAGGTCTCTGATGAATATATGAATCTCAGCACGGAATGTTAATAAGAAAGATCGACTAAATTTTGTATAAGGATAGCTCTAATTGTGCCTTGTTGAATATGCAAACTGAATAACAGGTGAAATTAATTATTATATGTAGCAGCCGAGTTAATTTTCATCTCGGTTCTCATCTACGATCGTCGACCTGAACTATCCTTCTTTCATCACTAACACGAACATTATTATATTTAAATAACTAATATATTTTAAAAAGACTTTACCAATGCCCCTTTAAATTATTATTAAAATGTCATTAACTCACATCTCTTTTATAAGCACCAATATTATATGAGTTATATACAATGTAAAAAAAACCTACACCACTCAAATCCGATGAATAGGTTCAGTAATTGGTGAGGAAGTAAGTTTCAAAACCACTAGGGACCTAGATTTGGTTAGGATAACACTCAACCACCAGGTTTTTTACGAAATTAACGAGTACCCACTTCATAAATGTTAAATGTTATTCTAGTTCGCGACTAATGTAACAGAGTAAATAATTTCTGCCACAGCTGGACTCGAATCTATGTCTATGCCTCACTGAGCTACCCAGCTTCTTACGTT
>NW_027109439.1:129256-129659 GCF_000696795.3 Halyomorpha halys
TTAGCTTAAGCTGAAATTTTATGGAAAGTATATTGAGAGCAGCGGTTCTGACAGTACCCGAAAATACTCAGGCAGCGACAATGGTGGAATCGCAAGAACAGGGACTTCCGCCACTGCCGACAACGACCTTGGCGTCAGCGCATGCGACCACCCTGGAGTGGATTAAGGTTCGTACTGGGACAGCGCAGGAATTGAGGAGTGCTGTTTCAGACTTAGAGAAATTCACCGGAGAAGTTGGTGAGCTAAATCATTTCATTAAAGGTGGAGATCACCCGATAGCACGGATAGCGGCAAAAGAAGGGGAAAATTTGCTGAGTGGGGCAGATGCGATGTCGTTGAGGGCGGCAGTGATCTGCCGAATAAAAAGGAACATCTTAAATCATATCCAGGCAGATCAGGAAAC
>NW_027109439.1:129709-131856 GCF_000696795.3 Halyomorpha halys
GGAGTATAGCGGAGGTGCAAGGCATCATGGGATTCCTGTCCACCATCTTAAAAGTGCAATTGGCCCGAGAGACAGGGAAACGAGAGGGCTTGCCCAGGGATCGCAGCTTTGTGGAATGTGCCCAGGAAATGATGGACGCCAGCGCAAGGAAGGAAGCTAGGACGGGGGTTGAGGAGGCCGGCTGGACAAGGGTCGCGTATAATCGACCGAAAGCCGCACCAAACTCATGGAAAAGGCGAGAGTTCCGAGAGAGTGGAAGAGAGAGAAGCGGGACCGGAGAAAGGCGACCAAACCAGGGTGGGAAGCCGAAAGCTAGCGGAAGGAGGGAGGGCCGGAGATGCCATGGTTGTGGCAGGACTGGACATCTGGTGGCGCAGTGCCCGCGTACAAAATGCTACGAGTGCGGGAACGAAGGACATATGGCGAGGAATTGCCCGTATATTTTCAGGCGGAGAAATATGAACCAGGGCGAACCAATGGAAGTGAACGCTCAGAGAGTGGGGAGAAGAAGAATCCTCAGGAGAGCGTACGAGTCAGATACAGAGTCGGCCGAAACGTCCGAGACATCGGAAACGGAGCTGGAAGGAGGTGAGAAAAGATTTGAAAAGGGAAGAAGAGGAGAAAGGCGGGCGGAAGATGAAGGAAGGAAACAAGAAGAGATCTGAGATGCGTACCAGGGGAGAGGCGGCCGCGTGTTGGTGAGTTGCAGCGTCGAAGGAACGCGTGGCGGTCTGCCTATCATCTGCATGGGAGGAGTGAGATGCCTTATCGACACCGGGAGTTCAAATACCATCGTGTGCAGAGGAGCGTTGGACAGGCTGAGAGGAGTAGAGGAGACACCCCAGGTGAAGGTATGTAATTGTAGGTTAGTCACCCTGGGTGGGCCCTGTAGCGTCGAAGGGGAGGCAAGTATGGGGTTGAGTCGGTGGGGGTTAACCGGTTCAATTACGGTACATGTGGTCAAGGAGATGCCGCGGGAACATAAGGCAATTATCGGATGTGATCTGTTGCATAAGGCTGGCGCGAGAGTTAAAAATACGGCAGGGCGGTGGGAGATCAAAAGGAGAGGGTACACATTTCCGTGTCAGGGATTGGGGAAGGATGGTAATGTACGGGTGGGAGCGATTAGTAAGGAAGGAAATTGGAGGCAGGGCATCATGCAGGAGTTTGAGGATATTTTCTTTAAAGAAGGGAGGTGTTATCAGCAACGGGGGAGACGGTGCATGAGATTAAAGCAATTAATTAATTGAAATTAAAGCGCGAAAAAGTAACATACGTAAAGGAGCGCCGATACCCTAAAGTGCTGCGCGAACATATACGGGAGGAGATTGAGAATCTTAAGAGGCAAGGTATCATCGTTAATAGCACTTCACCTTACAATAGTCCCCTATGGGCCGTGAAAAAGAAAGCTGTGGTGGGGGAGAAAACGGAAAAGTACCGCGTTGTCATCGATTATCGGAAGCTAAATGAGAATACGGTAGATGAGCGGTACCCGATTCCCCGGTTGGAAGACATACTGGATAGGTTAGGGGGGGCTACTATATTTAGTACGCTGACCTAAAGGCCGGATATCATCAAATAAAGATGCACCCAAGGGACCAATCGAAAACGGCATTCACTTTCGAACGTGGCCATTACGAGTTTACAAGAATGCCGTTCGGTCTGAAGAACGCTCCCATTACCTTCCAGAGACTGATGGACGAGTTTCTCAGAGGTATAGATGAATCAATGTGTCAGGTGTACATGGACGATTTAATGGTCTTTAGTAAATCGGAGCATGAGCACAAAGTACATCTGGCGACAGTATTCAAGAGGATTCGGCAGTTCGGGCTCAAATTGTCACGCGAAAAATCATCGTTGGGGCAGAAGGAGATCAGATTCCTAGGACATACCATCTCGAAAGACAGCGTCAAACCCGACATTCACAAAGTAGAGGCACTGCAACGGATGGCAGTCCCCAGAGATGTAAAAGGGATCAGGCGGCTGCTCGGGGCTCTTAACTATTATCGACGTTTCGTACCGGAGATGACTGAGCAATTGGTCCCTCTGAACAACCTCCTAAAAAAGGGTAACCGAACAGTGGTAACGCCGGCCATGGAAAATAACATTAAACGGTGTGTGGAAAGTTTGCAACGAGAACCGGTCCT
>NW_027109440.1:0-9603 GCF_000696795.3 Halyomorpha halys
AAAATATATATATATATATATATAAACTTTGTATAATTCCTGTTTTACTTTTATTTTATATTTTTATCTTCAAATGTTTACTATAGCTTGCAATTGTATGGTTGAACAATAACTCTTAAGTAAACTAGAACAAAAATCAAGGTTAATTTTTTTTCATGTATTTTTTGTTTTGAAAAAAAGAAACATGGTATAAATGGATATTGTTCGAATAATTAATATTTATCGAAACAGACGCAATTGAAGGAAATTGTCCAATTTTTCGACAGTGAACTAAAACGAATCCGCCTTTAAATAAATTACTTAACCGATAACTACACTACTTACCCAATAGAGAGTGCACAAATATTTTGTGCGATAAAGGCAAGAAGAAAATTAAAATTTTAAATGACCTATTAACAGAGGTGTTAACATAAATGAATGTTGATTTAATTCGGTAAAAAAGCTTCCATTAAGAATTATATTACAAAGTTTTAGTCATTAAAATCTAATTAGAGCATCTGCCAATCCAAGGGTTATAGAAGCTAAATGTTAGAGGTTGTCTAATTGGGAACTAGCTTCTATAACAGGTTTAAGTTAGCCGAGCAAGAAGCCGGTGTACATAGCTTCAAGTTTCCAATAGTGGTCGGCTAAGTAGGGGCAAGAAATTGGAGAGCAGCTAAGGAGAGCGACTTAACCGCCTTTTAAGGCATCCTCCTACCTATATCCCAACTTAGCTAATAGCGGCTACTCAAGTTTTTTTCATTTGCTAATAACTAAAGGAGAGAGTAAGGTATTTCAGCGGGCGAGATGAATAGCAAGATTGATTATGTACCGACGACATTTACTAGGATGTATACTTTTGAGAAGGACTTCTCATAGGGAATCATAAGTCACTAGAAAGTAAAATTTAAATATTTAAGTAAAATAAGATAAATCATATGAATAACATTTAAAACCAGCTGAAAAAGTGGTGATCTATCTGCGGCAACTATAGATTAAACTAAGAAAGAATACACATATATAACTTTACATAAATTAAAATTTAATCATTATAAAAATTATAATAGAAAAAAAAATGACAATGCGAAAGTTTTTTCTGGAAATTAAAAATAATGTAATTTAAAATTTGTTTATACCTACCTCAGCACAAACCAATTTCCTATATAGTTTTAACAAGGTGGACCTATCCGAAACCCACAATTTACCACTAAGATACCGGATGTGGGTTTAGTGTGGATATTTTCTCAATCATTTTTATTGATATTTATAATTAACAATAAATACTATTTACAAAATAAACAATAGTATTAAATAACTTATAAATTTATAAACACAATTTGCCAAAAAATATCAAGAAAAAAAAAGATTTACTAAAAAATTACTGTGAACCACAGAAGTCAGTTATGTTTTTAAACCATTTTTATTTAATATATGATTTATGTTAAAGAATAAATCATTAACTTGTCCTTTGAAAAGAGATATCTTTTTTTTTTTAAATATAGATGTGTTAAGAAAAATACTTCTTTTACGGCTCGTGCCTAAGAGAAAAAAGTGGACAATATTTGTTGAAAAAATAAGGCTTAAAAATAAATGTCTCTCAAAATTTGGGAAAACGGAACTCGACTATTCATTTCATTTGTTCTATTATTTTCTTCTTTGATCGATAGTTCATTACGGCTGAGTATATTCAATTGTAAGGTAGATTTTACACAGGACGCACAAATATCGTGTTAGGGTTCTCTCATACTAACGAACCATGGTTTTCATGGTACAGTAGTAAATTCCCTCTATAGGACGATAATTGGTCCTTTCTGAGCCGATTCAGCAGAGCTCATCCTACCGACGAATATTCAATTACTCAGGTTAAAGAGCAATGGCGGATCCGTCAGCGTCTATTATGGCTGTTAGAAGAGAGTAGACCTCCTGACATCAAGTTTATTTGTGCCGAGAAATGCCATTTTGGTCCAAACCCCACCAAGGGAACATCGTACAAAATAAATACCCAATGGTATAATTCAAGTTGCAAGTGTATTTGATTCTTTAAATAAATCATCAAGTAGGTATATAATAAAGGAATATAAATATAGGATATTTTCTTTTATTTCATAAATTACTTAACTTAATTAAATAGGACCCCTTTTATATTAACTATAATGTTTATATATGGTATATATAGCGCCGATATACTTCAGATAAATTGTAGAGAAATTTGCCAAGAGCTAATAGTACAAGAGCCCAAGAGGAGAAAAAAGACAGTTATCTCACGCCAATTTTTGATTACTTTGATGAAAACTATGTATAATTAATAATATAAATTGATGAGTCTGCCAAGTATAGGTAGAGGGAGTACAAAATGGCGGCTGTTTCAAAGCGATAAAAAAAACTAATTTTTCATTCAGAGCTCTATATCTTAAAAAGTACGAACAACACAAGAAAACCTAAGAGAACGTCATTTAAAGAAGAATAAATTTGCTAAAATATGAGCTCTAATAAAGTTATTTACGGTAAATAGTTTTCCAGATATAGCTTTTTAAAAAGCAACATTTCATGAAAACGTACTGAAAGATCAGTAGTTAGTGAATTTATTTTGAAAAATTTATATCTCAAAAACCATTTGACGTACAGATCTCTATTAGCACTCAAATCTATCACTAAAGCTAGTTTAATGAGCTATAAACTAATTTATGATGTTTATCTTCATAGGAGTAATAGTTTACATGACATTTGCTAAAATAAATTGGTTTATAGTTCTTCGGACAAATATTTATATTCATATGTGAATATCATAAAAACTACTACCCCTACGAAGATAAGTGTCATAAACTACTGTATAGTAAGTTAAATTTCCTTTATTTTGAGTAATGGCAGACATATGTGTGTCTTATGGATCTAGAGATATATTTTTTCATAAATCCAACATTTTATACAAACAATTAGAAATTAATATTTTGTGGGTTTATTTTGTCTAAAACTACTACTCCTACAAAGATAAAAATAATTAACTATTCTGCAGTAAATATAACTAGCATTAATTTGAGCGCTAGCAGACATGTCTTCGTTCAATGGTTTCTGAAATGAAGTTTTTCATAAATCAAACTTATTGTCCGAACAGCTATAAATTAATTTATTCATGAGAACTACTATTCCTACGAAGGTACAGGTCATAAACTTCTTTATAGTCCATTAAACTAGCTTTAATTTGAGTGCTAATAGACATCTGTACATCACATAGTTCTTGAGATATAGATTTCTCAAAATAAATTAACTAACTACTAATTTTTCAGTAGATTTTTAAGAAAATTTGCTTTTTAAATAGCTATATCTCGAAAACTATTGGACGTAAATAGCTCTTTTAGGACTAATATTTCAGCAAATTTACTCTTCTTTAAATGATGTTCTCTTAGATTTTCTAGTGTTTTAAGATATAGAGCTCCGAATGAAAAATGACTGTTTTTTAAGGTCTTGAAACAACCACCAATTTTTGATTCCCCCTACCTAAACTACCTAACTTACAAATACCAAGCTGAAACTTTCTAATGAGCTTCATTACCTAGAGTGCTACAAGTATGAACAAATAAATTGTCTCTAGAATGCACACAAAAAATAATAATAATAAAACCAACTTAACTCTTCCTATTGCTTTGAACATGTGGTCAATAAACACAAGAATCACCAAGGGAACGATGAGTGTCAAAATAAGACTGCAAAGAAAATTGCCTGGGGTTCAATGGAATAAACCCGAATAATTTAAAAATAAATTCCTTAATTTTGAGGAAAAAATATAAAACTATTCCACAAATAAAAATTTTATTTTTCTTTGAGGGAGGAGAGTACCCCTGCAGTCTGCAATCTGCAGTCTTTTGCATAAAAACGTACTAAGTAATTTTAATACTACTAGTCCCTTACTAACTATTTTCTACTATACAATGATGCTAACTTGTACAATGTAAACTGGTTTTTTTTTCCAGTTTTTAAACCTATAATATTACTAATAGTTGTATCTAGAATGAAACAAAACATTTTATTAGTGCTTGTCCTTTATAGTGTTTATACCTGTATTTATAAACTAATACTATTCGGCTTCATTGCGAAATACTGGGGATTATTGCGGTAATAAACTATCATTATAGGGAGAACATAATTGCAATTAAATTTTACTGCAGATAGTAATTGCTATTACTTTGGTTCGACTACTAATAGTAAATTCAGATTATTATTACAATTCCAATAGTACATTAACCAGTTGAAATTACTAATCAAAGATGTAATTTAATTTTCTCATATTCAAATTGCAGTAATTGGAGAATAAATGTAATAATAATTGTAATTGATTTTTGCCCAATACTGTACACTATGACGTCATCATAAGGGCATCTGGACACAACAATAAAGGGGCCTTAATCACCAATTGTGCAATAATTTGTTACGGGTGAAAAGATCCGTCAGGTAATTTAAAAAGTATATATATATATATATATATATATATATAATTTTAGTATTTAAAAACTAGCAGCTGTTTAATTTCGACTATTATTCTTCTAGGTCAATTGTTCTTCAAGATTTTATAATAATAAAAACGATTTTTTTTTTCCGAAGTATTTAAACTGATTTTATCTGTAGAAGTTTAAACCAATCTCCATAAAGTAATTACTTTTGTGTTTTATAAAAAATGTAAGACATCAATTCTGATCTGTTATCTCTGTCTCTCAAATAATTCATTAAATTATTATAAATATTTGTTAAACTTAAATCACGAGATTAAATTTATAATTTAAGTTTATTTTTACTGAAGAAAATTTATTATATTTAATAATCTCAATTAAAAATAATAAAACAAAGTAATCTGAAACAACTAAACTAGATTTAAATGATTTTCATTATAAATTTTATTGAATGAAAAAATAAAAACAATTATCGTCAGTCAAGTGCATGGGCCAGTATAACAACTGTTACATATAATAGAGTAAACGTAATGAGAAATAATTTTTTTAAAAACGCTGGATTATTGCACAATGGTTTATTAATTAAACTATTTATTTACGACCTGCAGGGAAAAGTGCAATACTATAATATTTAGTATACCTCGATTAATATCGGTTACATTAAGATGCTATTTATATTTACTTCTTATGTTAAACCTTTGTGAATTAATTGTCTTTCAAATGAGCATCTGCAATTTTTCGGTAGATCCATAGGTTTTGAGTTATTTCAAAAATTAGGCGGACGAGCTTCCATTTAAGCTAACACAGAATACATCAAACAAAACGTACAAAGTTAAATTAAAATATTATGAAAGGGAAAAAGGGATGGTAATGACGGGATCCATAAGCTAGCCTGTGACTTTGAGGCAAAGTAAAAAATGGTATAAATAGCAACATCATACAATTTTTTTTTCCAATTTTAGGTACTTTTTTAATGTTACTCAGTTGGAAAAATACATTGATTGAAAACTACGAACTTAGCTTGTGGTGAAATTAAGTTTATTCTCATTAAAATGAAGTAATAAAATGTCTTGTATCCTGTAGTAATCTGGTGGTAGTACATTTATTAAGTGAGATTCTAAGGCGCAACAATGTGCACCACCTTTTTTTTTTTTCCTCTACGTACCATAAAACCTAAATTGACAATTACGACAATTAAATGAACAATTTGAACTTCATGAACACCACCATTTACATTAGAAATTCATATAGTGTCCTGAGATTTATTAAAAAATAATTTTAGATAAATCTAAATTCGCAATAAATTATTCATGCCTTACTAATTACCCTTGTAAGTTGGCGCTTACCTGTTGGTTGAGGCGGAGGGGAAGACAACACCTGGGACAGTAGGCTGAAACAGGAGAGAAGGGCCAGCATCGGAACACTACTGTGACACTTCATTTTCTTCACCATCTCTTCATCTTCCCATTTCAATGACACCTGTAAACAACAATATAACTAATGAAATAAAGCAGATAAAATCAGTGTTTAATAATGCATAACGAAATATAGATTTTATGTATATTTCAATTATGTTAGGAGTTGATAGACTAGATGTCACTCATAATCCACATTTTGGCCGATTTTTTACATATCATTTCATACATAAGCCTTTGAAAAACCAGAGAAACCAGAGTACGGAGCAAAGTGATGTTGGATTCATACATTTTAAGTAAAAATAGTCCATTAACTATCCAAAGACCATACCATCTCAAACAGTTTCGGCGATGTGAATGGGACACATATAATCTTGTCGCGCAATAAATTTTGCGATTTGTGGGATGGAGGAAGGCTTGAAGGTCTCTTTTTTGAGTTACTAACACATATTGCTAAAAATTTTCAAAATTAAATATTTCAAGTCGATTTCAGTCAGCGCCATTTAGATGAGGGTGTCTTTTGAGGGTTTTAGGCGTATATAGCAAAAATTCGTCGAAACATTTTATACATTTCAAAATTGAACCTTTTGAAATTCCCTAAAAAATTGCATAGTCAATTTTATCGCAATTAATTACTAGCATCTGGGGGTGACGGTAGCAGCGTGGTAAGACACCTATCTGTCAACCCAAAGATTGCGAGTTCGAGTCCCCGGCCCTACCGGGATTTTTTGAAGCTTATAATTACACAATACTCACTACTTACCCATACTACTACTTAGCCAATGGATGGCACTCACAAAAATAGATGTGCGAGTGATGAACCCACCCTATGAAAAGTACGTCATGAAACGCGTGATGTATTTCCTGAGTACATCACGCTATGCCTTGGACCTCCACGGTTTGCTGCGCCAATAATAATAATAGTTACTATTAGCATCCAATGCTCTCCAGTTTGTGGCAATTGTCACATGTCAGGAGTTTCCTATGAAATGGAAGAAATAATATTTGGAAGGACATATTGGGTCGAAGAACGTGAGGTACAAAATGTTTTTCTTTAGATGTTCTATTTTATCCTTTTCATATCTCGGAGTCTGAAACAGTAAAAATTGAGTATTATTATAAAATTGCAACGCGTCGTTTGGGACCTTTAAGCCTCCCTTTCTCTCCCCACATTGTGGCAACTAAAATCGAACTGTTAGGACTAAGTGTTTCAATGCAGTACAAATTTAATTGTACTAGATAATACGAGACAATTTGAAATGATCATTGGGTTTTAAACCCTTATGAACAACAACAAAATCCTTTTAAGTAAACGAGGAAATAGAGTAACGTAGAAGTAATATTTCAGAAATTAAATCTGCAGGTAAATGAAATCCGAATCTGAGATATTTGGAAGGACTAGGTGACTAAACCTATCGAATTTCCTGAATATTCAACGTGGGCAAATAGAAATGAAATGATAACGCTACGAGGTGAATATTTATGATTGCTTATTCTTCCCTCCCGCTTATAGAACAGGTCATAGGGTGAGGAAGAACTGAGAAATTTTAAAATAATCAACAACTAAGTTAGATTTTATAATTTATATAATTTTAAGAAATTACTATTTAATATGAAAAAAAAATTACATAAAAAATCTTAATATAATTTTATTAAATATTTATGAGTTAATATTTTTACAACATTCATAGGTCACATATGTAAAAACATTAACATTTATAAAAATTAATAATGATTTCAGCATAACATCTAAATTTCATTTAAAAATGATACTACCTGACTATCCTCATTGGTATGGAACTACAAAGGCGGGTAAAATGCGGCTTCACAGCATTACTTATTAAATACTGAATGGTCTCAATGGAATATTAGATAGATTTGTATTCAGCCTTTCAGATTTTTTATGTAACAGTGGATTGTGCAATGGGATTCAGATAATTACATAAATCTATGAATCTAATCCTTACGTTCATCTGAGTTTAATATAAAAACTATTTCTAGTTAGAGTAAATTAATTAAACAAAATAAAATTTGTCAAAAATTGACTACGCTGATTCTATAAAATTTTAAAGATCAATTGTTCTTCAGAATTAGTCGGTTACAATATTATTTTATTTTTTAATAAATAAAAATTATTGAAGTAACATTTTTCTGAAAGAACATACCTCTATAACAAACTCCTTTCTTAGCGAACCATTTTCATTAAGGTCCCGGCCAAGATGGTACTAAGTTATTGCATTAATGCAAAAATTCTGAAAAACGTGTGGTATCCTTTTATTTTCCCGGGGTACGAGGAGTAATCTATTTTTTTTTCATTTGATAAATACTTTATAAAAAATTTACCAATACATTTTTTTACAAATATCTGGACAAAATAAGGAATACAGAAATCCATGCAACATTTATATCAACTGACAATTATTCTAGTATTGCAGTTACAAAAGACACAATCAGTGACATCTTCATCCTAAGGGCTTCACTACTGTGATCGATGGAGAGAGTTGAGAGGTGCAATAACTTCATAATAGATTGAGCAGTTCATCATTGATACCCTGAATGAGAAATGTACTTAAAGTATTGACTTGAAGAAGTAATTCAAGATTTTGCTAATCAAGAATCAAGAGATAGAAAAAAAACCTATCTAAAAAATAGCATTTGAATAACAGTTGTGCAAAGAGGGGATTCGTTCACAATCAGGCTTGCAGCCAGATTTTCCCTTAGAAGCTAATAGTACCCTCTTTATAGAGGCTGAGTGTGCCCTAAGAGGACTCCCTAACCCAAAGGGTAACAGTATATAGGGTTAAAGACCTCCCTGCGCACAAAAATAGAGGATATAAAAGTTAGCAATTTTTTTTTCTAACGTTATCAGGATAATTTGCTTCTAAATGTTGTTCAATGTAATTATAGATAAGATAAAATACCTTAACTTGTTAATTTTTGCAATGATTGGCTGTTTAACTTTCCCAGAAAGTCTGTAAATCGATAGATGGCGCCCCACAAACAGCAGCACCTCGTGAGGCGTTTAAGGCCCTCAAGACTAAAGATTTAGAGGATCCAAGAGCCTTTGATAGGAAGGAATCAGATTTACATCTTAATGGAATGGACCTTTCCTTTAGAGAGCTAAAGGCTCTTTTTACAAGCCCTCGCTAATCACTTAAACTCTTCTAAACACATTAACCGTATTTACCATAGTCTCTAAACTTTTCTTTAACGTCTCAAATCCCGCCTAATAGCTCAAGTCCCAGCCTTGTTAAAAAGAGACATAAATCAAGTCTCTTATACAAAGTATAAATCGTAATTTTAATTAATAAATTGAAATGGAACATAAGTAAAAGAAAAATAATATATTTTAACAAATTTTAATGAATTAACATAAAACATTAATTAGTATACTTAATATTTCTTATAATCAGCAATGGTCAAGAAAGTAATCAGCTTCTTAATAAGGAGCATATTAAATTATATTAATTTATAACTAACTAATTTTAAAAAAAATTATAACAATTTAATTATTGGTTCCTGGTTCTCACTAAAAATAAATTATAAACATTTTACTTTTCCTTGGAAGAAATTTTTTTTTTTTTTATAAAATTTTAATTCATAATTTATATTCACATTCAACATTTGAACATCGTTTCTTCTCTTTGCTTAACTTAAAGAAGAATGTTATGGGCATTAAAAAAACATTACAGATATGGCAAACAGGTTAAAAGCACTTAAGATAAATACAAAACAAGAAACATGTTTTAGCTTTATATTCAAGTTTT
>NW_027109441.1:0-3518 GCF_000696795.3 Halyomorpha halys
TTAGAAACAAGTGGATTTGGGTGGTTGAGAAGTTTGTTATGGAAGGAACGGTATCTGGTTCTGAACATTGAGGTCCTGATGGATGACTTGATTTGTGACAAAGTATTAAGTATTAAGCATTAAGGATTTTACGAAGGATTTTGGACTGTAAGGATTGGATTCTGGAGGAATTTTATGGTTTAGTGGAGCCACAAAGCTCAACTTCGTATGTCCAGATAGCCCTTATAATAGTCATGTAGATCAGTCTTTTGTAATGGATTGGCAATTTAGACCGTTTGTCTAGTAAGTGTTGTAATAGTCGGAATCGACGAGAAGTTTCTTGTCTTTTTAGTCATGTATGAGGATTACATGTCAGTCGTTTCTCCAGATGTAGTTCTAAGTAACGGATCTATTCGACAGGAATAAGAGGGGTATTATTAAAGGATACTCTACCATTCTTCAATGGTCGTGATGTGGGATTGGAGGGTTTGGGATTTAATTTAAGGATCATTGTTCACTGACAATAGACATGTGTCATTGCCATACGTGGTGAGGATAGTGTTAGGATGGGTTGGGATGTCAGCTGTCAAAACTGTATAAAGGATAGGAACAAGGATACTACCCTGAGGTACACCAGCAGACTGACGGAATAGGGATGAATAAGCGCCGTTGTAATTTACTTGAAATAATCTGTCGGAGAGATAAGAACGAATAATGAGGAAGTATGCAGGAATTTACGGATCTTGTATAGCAGTCCTTGGTGCCAGACTCGATCAAAAGCCTGTTCTACATCAAGTAAGACTCCCGAGCAGTACATTCCGCGCTCCAATGAAGACGAATTCAAAAATAAATTGAAATAAATGAATATTGGGACATATGACATGAGAAATTTATTACAAACATTAACATACAATTTTGTGCAATATAGAATTAGTGTTATTTGAGTATCTTTCCCATTTTTCGAACTTCTGTTGCTGTTCAATGGAATTTTGATTATGCGAATAAAAGATGCAGTTTAACGAAAATCTGGTTTCTAATTATAACCAACAATTTTCTAAACCGAATCTACTTTAGAAAATAAATTATTCTATAAATAGATCAAAAGGTAACCTTGTTGAGTCTGAACACTCCTTATTATATCAACTGTCCAACGTTTCGGCCAATTCGGCCATCCTTAAGGACAATCTAACAATTAACAGCTTATTATACATTCCTTTGTAACAATTTTAACAACATCCTTATTATTAATAATATAACATACCTTAAATATAAATTTAATATAAAGTATTCTATTTATTTTTACTTTATACAATAGAGACGGATTATTTGCGAAATAGAGCGCCTCAATCTTTGAACCGTCTTAATCGTGTGGGGGCGCTGGGGTCTTACAATGAAGAAAGATACTATTTACTACAAAATAGTTAATTATGTTTATCTTTGTTGGAGTAGTAGTTTTTATGATATGATATCTGATAATATAAACTCACAAAATGTTAATTTATAGTTGTTCGTATAAAATGATGGATTTTTAAAAAAATATATCTCTAGATCCATAAGACGCACATATGTCTGCTAACTCTCAAATTAAAGGAAATTTAACTTACTATAAAGTAGTAAATGACTTTTATCTTTGTAGGGGTAGTAGTTTTTATGATATTCACATATGAATATAAATTTGGCAAATGAAAATTTGTCCGTACAACTATAAATCAATATATTATAGCGAATTTCACGTAAACTATTACTCCTACGAAGATAAACATCATAGACTACTTTATAGCTCATTGAACTAGCTTTAAATTGAATGCGAATAGATACCTGTACGTCAAATGGTTTTTTATGAAATGTTGCTTTTTAAAAAGCTATATCTCGAAAACTATTAACTTAAATAACTCTATCAGAGCTCATATTTTAGCTAATTTACTCGTCTTTAAATGACGTTCTTTTAGGTTTTCTTGTGTTGTTCCTACTTTTTAAGATATAGAGCTCCGAATGAAATTTTTTTTTTTTTTATCGCTTTGAAACTGCTGCCATTTTTTATTCCCCCTACCTATACTTGACAGACTCATCAATTTTCACTAATAATTATACCTAGTTTTCAATTAAGTAATCAAAAATTAGAGTGAGATAACTGTCTTTTTTCTCCTCTTGCTCTCTTGTACTATGAGGTATGCCCCGACAGAAGAGGAGATGAAGTTTCAATTCAAGAGAGAGGGTTCAGCAGGTCTGGTAGAAAATCTTCCGATGAGGATTGGAAAGAACCAAACCTAATGAAAACCATTCTTCGGGAGGACACCACAGAAGACGAAATCGGCGTAAGGCGACAAGCCCAAAAGGTGCTAACTTTAGTAAACATTTCCCCACCGTTCGGCCAGATTTGGGGTATGGGCTCCCGAAATATTCTCTCCATTCCTCACAGGTTCCATGCCCTGTCGAACCAATCTTCATAGCCAAGGGATGGTTATCATACTGTATGCCCTAGTTGTGGTGTTCCACAGACTGCCCTAGGGCAGCTAAGCCCTCAAAGAGGACCATTTTCCTCAGCTAGTACCTGAAGAAAACTACACGAATTACAAAGAATTTGTAAACGGGTGGGAAACTATTTTTGACCCAGCCCTGGTCAGTCTCCGCCAAAGAAGAAGTCTAACCGCTGGAAGACCAGTGGAAGGGAAAGGCGCAGATAACTGAACCTTACAGCTTAAAATTGGAGATCGTAAATTTTATAGTAAAAATAGTAAATTGATTTATTAACAATAATTGGATGCAACTCATATATGTTCAAGATTAAACTGCTATTGCCTTGTACTGCTCAAAAGTTGAAATAAATAAATAAAAAATTATAAAGGGGTAAATCTTGAATATATATAAAGAGCTCTTAAGAAAAAACAATATTAGATGATATATCATGAAGAATATTTACACTTTATTGGAATTTTTTCTTGGACTTGTTTATTATAGAAAGAGTTTTCATTATTATATTTTTATTTTTTTTTTTAACGTTTTCCTAGGCCATGACAGAAGTTAACAAAACAAACACAATATTCTCCGTCCACACCATTCAATACCTTCCTAAACAAACGAATAAAATGAATAAAAATAAAATAAAACAATATAAAATGTGAAAAAGAGAATCGAACAATAGGCCTGTATTAAAAAGAGCAGTTATCTCGACTACGCACCAGTGAACCAGCAATTCGTCGAAGAATCGAAACCGTCAAACAGAATTATCTGTGAGCCGGGTATCGGCTGGTCCGCTCCAATATTTTACATTCAGAGCCGATGTGTTCCCCCTCGCTTCATCGAATCTCCCATGTCATCGCTTATCGCTAATGGACCTAGGGATCACCTTCCAAGAGCAGCCATTGCAGACTTTAAATTCGAATTCCCTAATGGTCCGGGGTGGTTAAACGTAGAGTAATTTATTTTCGATTGTAATTTAGGTGTAATGAACTGCAGGCAACGTTGTGGAGAGAACGTTTATTTATATATGAAGTTGAAAATCTTTATATCATTAACCCAACGTACAGTCTAGGACCGAT
>NW_027109442.1:0-15905 GCF_000696795.3 Halyomorpha halys
ACTATTTAAAAATTTAGAAAATTAAACAACGGTCTGGTGTTATTTCCAGTAAAGTTACTGCTCATGTAGAAGACACCACGGGCACTGAAAAAAATAACAAGTCTTGAATTTGTATTAAACCATATTTATGTCATATTAATACTATGAATTATTGAGAATAATATTAATAAAGTATGAAACAATAAAATATAATATCATTTATAAATGGAAATCTACTGCTTACTCCTATAAAAATATCTGATGAAATAAATTATCCTTAAAAAAATTAAATCTGTACCAATACAACCAGTGAAGGGTTAGGGGTGCAGTAATTTTTAAGGAAGTACTGTTACTAGACTAATGGTTGTGCAAGGAGGTAGCTTGGTCAGAATCACTTTCAACCACCAGACGTTTACCTAAGGGTATCCACTTTATGAGGCTGGGTGGACCCCTAGAAGGCTCCTGAACCCACAGGACTGACTCCTTTTAAATTCTCCTTAACCAGTAAATATTATGAGACAAGTACAACACATTCCAATGAGATTAAAATTTATTATATTGGTCATTTAGCTATATTACTTGATACAGAACAATATCTTGGAACAATAACAACAAATGGCCATTTTTACTGATTTATATATTTTTTTTAATTAACATTGTTTTTCAAAGCTTAAACTTTGACATGAAAAAAAAAATATTATTACAAGACTATAACTATTCCTTTTCTATACTGCTACAAAATATATTCTTCTTTATAAAAACTATCAGCTTATTTTTCTATATAGCATAAATGTGACTAGAGCTTATTTTATTTATTTATTTTTTGTTGTTATATTAGTTCAAAATTTTAGTTTTTTCTTATTTCTTTATATTTGATTATGTTCATTTTAATTATCTTTCTGTTTATATACATTTAGAGATTTTATTTATTTTTTAATAAATGATGTTTTTGAAAATTAATGTAATTTTTTAAAAATTTTAGTAAGAATGCGATCATTTATCACTATTACTTATTACCACTGTGGCAGATTTTAATATTTATCGATAAATAAAATGAAAATTTTTTCAACGACAATTGTTGTAGTTTCATCAAGAACTTTAAATTTCAGATTCTCACAAAATTTTATACAAAACACATGTTTTGTTTAACATACCAGTAAATAGGACCTTAGTCCAGTTTGTGTGTATTTTAGTTCCAAATTCTGTATTTTCATAGCTAAAAATAATATTTTAAATCTTAGTAAGGTTAAAGAACAACTTATGATTTCAATGAAAAGTTAATATAGGAATATATCAATCCTACAAATAAATGTTTGGAGCTGTGAAAGAGGCCTTCAATGGCCTTGAGACCTACGGAGTGGCGACCTTCATATCTTGACAGCAAACTATTTTCCTCCGACCTATCAGAGTGGTTCAACTTGTCTTTAGGATCATTGACTAGTATTTATTTTACACATCTATCAATTTTATAAATTTGTTTCTTATATTTCCATAATTTACTTAGCTAATTTTATTATTTTCTAAAAGACCTTTTTATTTTTACTTTTATTCATCGTTTTATTATAACTCTTTTGTTTATTTTATGTTTATGTTTTCTAATGTTAGATTTACCAAATAAGTGTTTATACCTGAGCCAACTTGTTGTTTTTGTTCCTTTAAAGCTTTCTAACAAAAATACATAGTCAATTTGAGGTAGCTTTAACACTTCAAAATGAATTCAAAATTAAAGAACTTTGCCTTCAAAAAAATTAAAAAAATTCTTGTATTTAATATAAATTTGTCTGATTCTATTAAAATACTCATATCAATACATTACCTCGAAGGTGTTGGATTTCCCATATACACAACTTGCCCATCATTGCACTTATTATCTTGGAAATTTGCATATGAATCACACTGAACTGCAGGAAATGCATCTTCACGATAAATACTTTCTGCAAAGAACTCATAGGAGCGTTCATGACTGCAAAATACTGTTTGAAAATCATTTAATTAAAAAACATTACTGATTTCTCTAAATTTTTTATCTTCCCACCCTGCTTTCAGGTCAAAAATTAAAACACTATTGTACTTAGCTCATTTATTTTTATTTAGTTGTTTCAGGAATACTATGTCCCCGTTTTTAGTAACTATAATTTAATATTTTTTAAATAAGTTTTTCTACAATTATATAAAATCTATTAATTGCATTTCTATTTTTTGATAGAAAAAAGTCAAACTAGTGAATAAGTTTTTTAATATAATTTTGTTTACTTGGCTAATTTGAACCTGCACTATTGTGTGAGTAACGAATTTTTAAATATATAACAAGCTTTATATATGTAACTACTACAGCAAAGTTATGTCACCAACTAGATTTACCGAAATGTCCAAGATAAAGATAAATAAATTTAAACATATATCCAATAAGCACTATTGTATTTTAATTTTTTATCTGAAGGTGAAGATAGGAGAAATAATAAAATTGTAAAATAGTGAAGGTTATGGTAAAACAAAATTATTAATAATTTCTTGAAGATGGCTGATTGACCATGGGTAATAATGAAAGGAATATGATCCGGATGCGGTAAATGAAAAACTCAAATATTTTTTTTAGCCCCGATGCAGCCCTGCAATGTGGGACGAAACATTGGCTCAATATAAATAGTTTAATCACTATTTGAGTTTTTCTTTGACTGAACCTGGAACAGCTTCCTTTTTTATTAATAATAATTTACATTAAAAATCATTTTTTTTTCTTTTTTAGTTTGAATATGAGCAATTAAAAAATTAATATATATAAGAGGACAAAATGCTAAGACCTACAAATAACATATTTGTGAATAATAGATTTTTTTTTATCAGACAAATTTATTCTACAGAAGAGATGTAATTGTAAATTTATCCATAATTTTTAGATAATTTTTAAAATACTGAAGCATAAATTGATTTCAGGAATATGTAGAAAAAAATATTTCTTATTCACAATAATTGTCATTCATATCCCTTGGCTCCTCAACTATATATTTACCTTCATTTTTCCAACTTAAGAAACATTTAAATGGAAAAAAAAAAAATTCAAATAAATAAAAATGCAACAAATATGAAATCAATTATAACACTACTCTCTTATAATTTAAATAATTTTGGAAAAATTAAGAATTACAAAATAAGACTGAGCTAGTATATTTGGCTACTAAGACTTGTAAAAGCAGTTCGTTGATGTAAAGTACATCGCTCTCAGCGAAAAGTTGATCATTGACTCAACAGTGAACGGTTACAATCTGGTTTCATTAATTGTCTAAAATTATTTTAAATAAATTCATCATATGTAAATTTGTGATTACTACATATATTAATGAATGCTTTCCTAATTAAGAATATTAAATGATAGTATATTATAAAAGAATTCAGATATATAAAATACATTAAATAAAATATAATTAAAAATATACCTCTTTGAAATTTATAAACTTTTATTTTTTTTAATTAGTTAATTTTTAACTTTCTTCTCTTCTATCTCATCCTCCTTAATTGCCTTTCAGCTAACCACTTGGTTAAAGCATCTTCATCTGAGCCAGCGTTTTTCCTCTTTCCAGACCTAGCCGTTGAATATGTTCCATATAGCTCCTTCTAGGTCGGCTTCGCCTTCATACATTTTCTTGGCACTCTGTCTTCTCCCATTCTACAGACGTGTCCATACCATCGGAGCTGTCGGTGTTCAATCACTGATTTTACTGAGGAGATCTGAAGTTCTTTTCTTATTCTTTCAATCCTTATCCCATCTCTTCTAATTTTGCCCAATATTCTTCACAAAAATCACACGTTAGCAGCCCTAATCCTGCTCATGTGCTTGTCTTGGGTCATCCAACTTTCACTGCCAAATTTTTTATTTTAAATATTCAAATAAAAAATATAAGACTGTAAGATGAGTTTTAATAACTGTGAAATTAAATAATTTTCCCAGTAATATAAACATCTTAAATCTACATATTTATGTTGTTTGCTTTCAAATGTAGCATTATTTGGGAACTGTCAAATTCTTCCACTCCCCTTCCTTGTCTATACCTTGCAACCACCTCATGCTTATTCTTTAGCTTTCAATCAAGGAGGGTGTCGTATCTTTTTCATTATTTTTTTTTTTCTTGACCTTATATTATTAATTCCCTTATTTTCTGTCTTTTATTGTGTACTATATTTTTATATTTATTTTTTATCTACTTTATAATTGTTATAATTTCCGTCTTCATTAATTGTCTAATACCTTTTTGTAATTCTTCTTTATAAATACCTTTCACGGTACATCTTATAGTTATTTTTTTAAATTTACTTTGTTCATTTATATGAACTTTACTTATATTACTTTCACATATTTTTAACCATATCTTAGTTTACTTTCATTTAATTTAATATAATCTCTTGCTTTATTACAGTATTTTAATTTTTTATATCTTTTTTATCCCTGATGAAGCCTTGCAAAGTAGGATGAAACATTGGATCACAATAAATATTTTAATTACTATTTGAGTTCCTTTTGTCCGCACATACAAAAAATATATTGCACACGGTCCATCAACAGTCATCCAATTAAATTCCTATAATTTCTGTTGAAATATTAGGTTATCATTTGCATTGAGTTTTAATAGATTCCAAATTGATTTATTTCAACAAAACCAATTAATCAACTTCAAAAAGGACTATTTTATTTATAGTTTACAAATCTTAAAAACCTGAATATTTTCTAATGCAGAAATTCGAAAAAAAAAAAATGGGAATACCACATAAAAATTTATGTTGAATAAGAGTAAAATATAAATATTTTATTATAGTTTGATAATTTTAGTCTTACTGTTTAAACTCAAGGTACACCCAGGCTGGTTGTTATATCCTCCGTTAGGATAAAAGTCTGCATGACCAAGTGGTTCCCTGTAGCCCAGCACTCCAGCGCTGGTATGTATAATATCAACAAATTGTCCATCGTCATCGTCCAATCGGACATCCTTTGGTCTTACCTGCTCATATCCAGGTCTTGCTGGGTCCAATCCTGAAGATGTATTAAAATTAAATTATTATAAATGAAAATACGATAATTTAAGAATTATTATTTTTATTTTAACATTGTATGCATCACCGGTTATTATTATTTTAATAGGTTGTCAATATATTCCAGTATATTATGTTATTTTTTTAAGCATTGTTTTGTTATATCAAATATAAGCTTTTTAAAGAAATGAATGAATGAATCATGTGGTACTATTAATGAATATACAGGGCAATAATGATTTTGTGGTACAGGGTTCCAGAGTCTTCTTCTTCATATCTTTAGCTTCCCTCTTTAGTGCCTCTAAGTGTAAAGGAGCATTCAGCCTGGAATACCATTCTTCCGTATTTCTAGCTAGGTTCCTCGGACATATTCCATGGTCCTTAGAGGATTTCTTTGGTCGTCCATCCTGATAACATGGCCGAACCACTTTAGCTGACGAGTTTCCTGGAGCTCTTTCAGCTCTTTCCTGAGTTCCTGACAAATCCTTTTGTTCCCTCCTTGTTTTTCCAATCATCCATCGCATAAATTTCATTTCAGCAGTGGTGATTCTGCTCTCCTGTCGGTCTGGTAATATGCAACTCCCCGCTTCATAGAAAAGTATGGGCAGATACACTGTCTTGAAGATGTGTAGCTTGACATCTTTGCCTACTTTTCTCTTCCCTACCACAGTGTTACATATCTGGTAGTAAACTGCATTTGCCTTGTTAATCCTGTTAGATATAGGATATTATGTTTCAGAGTCAAATTTTGATAATTCTGGTCTTATAAATCGACTAGTTTCCTTCCTTTAAGAATAGCAGAAGTCTGCCATATGGCTGTTTCGCCAGACTTGCTCTTGTTGTTCTTTCTTGTAATCTCCATTTAATTTTTTTTCTATAGATAAACAAAAAAAAAGATATAGAGTAAATTTGAAGAAAGTAACTGTATGTTGAGTATCTAAATACATTAATGTATCAGAATGTGACACAAATTCCAATAACCCAAAAAAAAGATATTATTGCTTGTTAATTTATATTGATTCAATGCCTTTGTGTACATACTTGAATCAAAGTGGATACCCCATAACTTATAAGAAATAGCCAATTGCACCGTGAACTACAAATGGAATCAATAAACGACTTTATCAAAAAGTGGTTCATAAAATTCTACTTCCAGTTACCAGCAGTTAAAGGAGCAGTAACTTACAACTTAGTAAATCTAAATTCATCCTGAAGACTGAAGCCCAGGCTGCTGTAGGACACTCTGTTATAAATTCTGTATTTTTCTATTTCTATTATTATCATTACTACTATTTTATTTATTTTCTCTCTTTGTCTATTTCTCAAATTAACTTTTTTTCCACTCATTAGAAGTCAGTTTTTTTCATTAACTTTTCTTTTTCTCTCTTCTTAAGAATTATTATTTTTATCTATTTATTTTATTTTATATATATTTTTTTTTAATTCATCTTTATTATTCAAAATTGTTCAATATTTATAGCATTGCAAGTAGTTAAGGGTGTCTTTTACATGAGACTATACCCTATTATAATTAATAGTTAAATAAAATAAAAATCTAACTGTTTCATTAGCAATGTAAAGCCCACCAGGCTGATCTGGTATTGATAAAACAGATAAAAATGAATATTCTTGAAAGCTGCACTACAAAAGACAATGTATAGTCTTGGATTCAATACTTGGTAAGGTATTATATACTATTTGTGGAACAAAGGTTGTGGAAGGAGGGGATTTGGACAGAATTTAACAGAACAACAAGGTATTTCCATAATTAAGGGTACACACTTTGTGTGAGCACAGGTGTGTACCTGTAGAACCTCCTGAGTGCAGGTTTGATCCATGGATGTTATAAAAGAATAAATGCAGCCAGACTGCAACCCGAGCCTGAAAGATAGGATACCGTACTCACTGAGCTAGACCATTCTGTTATATATATTCAAACAATCAGCAGATCTGTTCAACAGGAAGAAGGGAAATATAATTAAAATATTTTGTAGGACTGGAATTTAAGGATCTGGAGAAGGAGGATAAAGGTTTTTGATATATTTTTGTAGAGTTTTGAGTGCTATTAATGGTCACTATTCACCGATAGCACACATGTGTCATTGCTATGCTTGGTGAGGTTAGTTTTGGGATGGGTTGGGATGTCAGCTGTACTAAAAAGATATTAGAAACAGACAACTTCAACTCACCAGTTACCCTGGCAACCTTTCCATAACCAGAATCTCTGACAAAGCCACCAGCAGTTCCAACTACATGAGAGCCTAGGCTGTGTCCTATCAGATGGACTTGATCCACAGTGGTTAGTTGCAACTTTAGTAGCCGAGTCACCATGTTTCCCATCACGATTCCGACTTGAGGGACTCTGAAAGTGGTTATGATGTACTCGAATCTCGATATAGGACTCCAGCCAGTGGCGACCACGTTATAATCTGACATGCTTCCATAGGCTAAAATTAATAAATCAATATTAATATTTATTTAATACATTAAATTTTGTTGTAAATAAAGGCAGTACATTTGTATATTTAAACTAAAAAATATATAAACAGAAAGTTTCTATTTCAGTCACATAATTCGATGACAGTGTGAAGTAAGACATACTTTATATGAAAAAAATACTGAGACTAAGGAACAACTTCTATTTGTAAATTGATATTTATACAACTAGTTCCATAGAATGTCTTCTGAAAACTCTGTTTGATTTATCTTCTAAACTCTAGTCGGAATGAGAATAATTCTTATGTTTAGCATACTTGGGTTATTTATCTGAAATGTCAGGAGGTAGTGGAAGATAGGAACTCGCAGAAGAGAGTTATAGGAGAGGTCGAGTCCCACACTGTCTACAAAAGGAAATCATAAGAAAAACTCAAAACTGTAGTGCTACAATTGATGTTGAGAATGAACACTTATAGAAGGGGAAGAATCACATCATTGTTTTTGGGATCACTAGTGTTTTAGGCACTGAGGGGATGACAGCTCCTGTCCTCCTGACAGGGGATGCAGGAGGTCTGGATCATCCCTTGTCTGATCTCAGCTATAGACATCTTGAAAAAAAAGAGTCATCTGAGAAGAATAAGACACTTGTTTGTTTGGATCGCTCAGAGTTTTGTTTGTATGTTGAAAACTGTTAGAGAACCAAATGCTTTGTTTAAAGATAGTGTTAGTTTGTGATATAGAAGTCATCAAAAACCATCAGTCATCATAGAAGAGCATAAATTGGTTAGTGTTGTACAACATAGAATTTTAAGTATATTTATAAAACTAGTTAATAATTTATGATGAATGGAATATGGTCCAGGTGCGGTAAAAAAAAACTCAAATAGTAGATAATTATACTATTTTATTGAGCCCACGTTTCGCCCCACGTTGCAGGGCTTCGTCAGGGCTAAAAAAGATACAAACACTATAGTTACAAAAAGTATAAAAGTATAAAATGAAAAGTAAGATATAATAAGAAAAATTAAAGGTTGTAAATAGTAAATGAAAAGTAAGATATAATAAGAAAAATTAAAGGTTGTAAATAGTAAATGAAAAGGGTAATAGTAACAGATAGATAAGAGAAGAAATATTAAAGAAAGTACAAATAAAGAGATGAAAAAAAGAAAAAAATACAAATCAAATGATGAGACAGAATGCATACCTGTTTTGACAGCAGTCAAAGACCAAGTGACAGTTTGTATTGGGAGGAGTGGGGATGGCAGTTATGCCACAATAACGAAAATAATTTGTAAAGTAAACATAGTAAAAAAGTATTTGAATTAGGTGAACAATAAATGGTAATATACATAATAGGGGAAAAAAACAGAAAAACAAAGGAAAAGTAAAGTATAAAATAATGGGATACAATGTGTGTAAGTAATTAAGAAACGAAATATACCAAATGAGCGGGGATACAGAAAAGTGTAAAATATAATAGAAAATTAATAATAAAGTAATTAATATAAGTACACTTAGGAAGGTAACACATGAATATAAATTAAAAGATAGATACATGAATATAAATGAAACAGGAAGGATAGTGAATATAAAAATAATTAAAAAAAAAAATCTTCCAGTTAATAATTTAGTTGACTGTTCTAATTGTCTAAAAACCCGCTCTGAGATTAAAAGTCAATAATGCTATAAAAATCTGTTTAATCTTAAACAGTTAAAACAATTAAATCTGTTTAAAGTTAAAGCTTTTCATTTGAACCTAAACTATTCTAAAGATATGAAAAGTAAAAACTATCAGACTTCCTTTTACTTACTTTAAAATAAATTTTTGTTATTGCAATATTTAACCAACACAACAATAAAGAAAATCTAAACTTAAAGTCTTATAGAATACTGCAGTAAATAAATACTCAAGTCACTTATAAGGTAGGTCAACCAAATATGGCCTAGGTCCTATTATGGACTAATGTTGAAAAATAATACAAAGATGGGATTACTGAAAAAAGAAGAGTTAGCATCTATTTCTATAGGTAGGCAAGACATCATAACAAAAAAAATATGAAAGAATGGTTCAGCATTCACGAGTGTAGCTTAGAAGTTACAGGATGACATTCTTATTTTTAGGTAAGTTCTCATCAACGTTAACAAATTAAGAATTTTTGGTAGGTAGCTCAAAAAGTATGTACATTTTTCTTGTTTATTTTATTTCAATCAATTTTTCTCTTTCTGAAGAATAAGAAAAAAACATTACTGATTCTATCAAATAATTTTCTATTCACTAAAAATTAAAAAACATAATTAGGATTTCAGAAGGTCAACCATTTTTTCAAGAAAAAGCAAATCATATTTGTTTTTAGCTTCGTCTGAAACCCTCAAATGGCATTTTTCAAAGAAATTAAAAATTTGAAATTTTTCGCCTTGATTTATTTGAATGATTTTTTTGTATTACTATTGTTTATACAATTTAGTACAAGAGCCCAAGAGGAGAAAAAAGGCAGTTATCTCACCCCAATTTTTGATTACTTCAATGAAAACTAAGTATAATTAATAGTCAAAATTGATGAGTCTGCCAGGTATAGGTAGGGAGAATAAAAAGTGGCGGCTGTTTCAAAGCGATAAAAAAAACTAATTTTTCATTCGGAGCTCTTTATCTCAAAAAGTAGGGACAGCACAAGAAAACCTAAGAGAACGTAATTTAAAGAAGAGTAAATTTGCTTAAATATGAGCCCTAATAGAATTATTTACGTTAAATAGTTTTCGAGATAAAGCTTTTTAAAAAGCAACATTTAATAAAAATATAATACTGAAAGATTAGTAGTTTTATATTTATTAGAAAAATTTATATCTCTAAAACCATTTGACGTAAAGATGTCTACTAACACTCAAATTAAAGCTAGTTTAATGAGCTATAAAGTAGCTTATGATGTTTATCTTCGTAGGCGTAATAGTTTACATAAAATTTACTAAAATAAATTGATTTATAGTTGTTCGGACAAATTTTCATTTGCCAAATTTATATTCATATGTGAATATCATAAAAACTACTACCCTTACGAAGATAAGTGTCATAAAATACTTTATAGCAAGTTAAATTTCCTTTATTTTGAGTGTTGGCAGACATATGTGCGTCTTATGAATCTAGAGATATATTTTTTCAAAAATCCAACATTTTATACAAACAACTAAAAATTAACATTTTGTGTGTTTATTTTGTCAAATATCATAAAAACTACTACTCCTACAAAGATAAACATTATTAGCTATTTTGTAGTAAATTTAACTAGCTTTAATTTGAGCGCTGGCAGACATCTGTGCGTCCAATGGTTTCTGAAATGAAGTTTTTCATAAATCAAACTTATTTTCCGAACAACTATAAATCAATATATTTTAGCCAATATCATGAAAACTACTATTCCTACGAAGTTAAAGATGAAAAACTTCTTTATAGTCCATTAAACTAGCTTTAATGTGAGTGCTAATAGACATCTATACGTCACATACTTCCTGAGATATAGATTTCTCGAAATAAATTAAGTAACTACTAATCTTTCAGTAGATTTTTAACAAATTTTCCTTTTTAAAAAGCTATATCTCGAGAACTATTGAACGTAAATAGCTCTTTAGGGCTAATATTTCAGCAAATTTACTCTTATTTAAATAATGTTCTCTTAGATTTTCTAGTGTTGTTGGTAGTTTTTAAGATATAGAGCTCTGAATGAAAAAATAATGTTTTTTTAAGGTTTTGAAATAGCCGCCATTTTTTATTCCCCCTACCTATACTTGGCAGACTCATCAATTTTGACAGGTAATTATACATAGTTTTCATTAAAGTAATCAAGAATTGGAGTGAGATAACTGACTTTTTTTCTTCCCAGCTCTTGTACTAGTGGTTCAAAACTCCTCGGTATTTTAACCTATTCCTACGTTAATACAACTGTTGGTAAGCTGAATGTCTGCTCTTTTTACCCACATTTACAAAATTTAGATTTAATGTCCTTATAAGAGCGAAATATTGGTTTCCAATAATGAAAAACTTTTCAAACGTTTAATTTTATATCTTCGGTTCTAATTTATTTAATTAAATCCAGTTTGTGTCCTTTGGTGCAGTTTATAGTTCCCTAAGTCCCGAGTTTAGGGTAGATTAGTTGAGTAATGTTGAAGTTAATTCTATTTTTCAAAAGAAATAAAAGGCCCAATAAGATAAAAATGTTGGGCCAAAAAATTATACTCTCCGAATTTTTTAAAAAATTTGTTTTTAAGGGTATCTCGAGATGCTAAAAAATTCGTTTCATTCCTATAAAATCTTTTACCACACTCATTTTGTAAGTGGTAAGTCATTTTGAATTGTTTCAATACAGTACTTATAATAATAATAATAATAATAGTAATAATAATGAAAGCCTAACGAACGTGAAGGTTCGATTCCGATACCACCAATCGTTATCTACATACTTCCTGCCAGTGATCCCCCTGCAAACCCAATTCTATTAAATAAGTTTTAACGCAATCCTCCCATCTACGTTTCGGTCTACCTCTCGGACGTTTACCCGTCGGTTCAGTGTTTATTACCATTTTAGGGATCCGCTCGTTACTAATCCCTACAACCTTACATGCCCATCTTATACGCCGCAATGCTATAACATGAATTATATTTACCGTGTGTAGGTCCTTGTGTATTCTTCTAAATTCTCCCGTTAATTCATCCTTTTTCGGTCCAAATATTTTACGTAATAGTTTATTTTCTAAAATCTTTAGGCACTGTTTATCCCTTAGTGTAAGAGGTTACGTCTGGCATCCAGAACAGTGGGAAGGATAATGGTTTTGTAAATTCAAATTTTTAAGTTTTTGGATAGAAGGCGCGAGCTAAGCAGTTTAAAAATAATAAGTATTTTCCGCCTTCAACCTAGCTTTTATTTCTTCATCAATTTCTTTTTTCCTAATTACCGTAGAACCTAAATACATAAATCTATCTATCTGTCCAAATATATTTCATTCTATATCTATATCACCGAGATTGCTCGCGTTTCTACAGCTAACCACGTATTTTGTTGTATTAGTATTTATTTCAAAACCTAGTTTCTTATTGGAATTTATTAACTGGGTTGTATTTAGTTTTATAGTTTCCTTGTCCTCCGCCAATAATACTAAATCATCTGCATACCCCTGGACTAGTACAATACAGCATTAATATTGTAGTAAAATAAAGCTTATTATATAAAGAATATTTATATTTTGTGTAGTATATACATATATATATGATAATATCATAGATAATCAAAGTATTTAAGATAATAAGAAAAAAATCAACTAAATTAGAGCAGTACATTTGGACAAGCGATTAACCTAGAATCCTCACACCAGACTGAAAAGACAGAAAAATGCACGTCGATTTCCATTATTACAGCACTTACTAGACAAACGGTCCAAACTTCCAACTCATTACAAAAGACTGATCTACATGACTGTAATAAGGCCAATCTGGACATATGGAGTTGAGCTTTGGGGCTCCACTGAACCTTCGAATTCCCCTCGTATTCAATCTTTACAATCCAAAATCCTTAATAAAATCCTCAATGCTCCTTACTTCGTCACAAATAAAATCATACATAAAGACCTTAATGTTCCCTATGTAACCGATCTAGCCCGAACCAGATATCACTCCTTCCATTATAAACTCTCTAACCACTCAAACCCACTAGTTTCTAACCTTGCATTCTCTTCCATTCCTGACAATCCTCCGAGGCGTCTGAAAAGAAGATGGCCACGAGACCAGCTAATGTAAAATGTCATTAGAGTGCTACCAATGGGTAGTTTCTCTACACGCCTGTAACACTCCAATTTAACTTAGATCAGATTTACTAAATGTATTATAATTTATAGTAGTAAATAGCAATAAATAAATATTTAAAAAAACTAGAGCAGTATTAACGATTATAATCAGCTGTACTGTAGTATATAGTTATCATTTATGTTGCTATAGTTACTGTCAATATAATATATACCAATATAGCATTTCCGGGTCAGCTAGAAATATATATAATATAGTACTTATGTTTATATAATATTATGACATATAATAAATATATTGTTACTAGTATATATATAATAATATGTAATATATAACATATTTTCAATTAATTGTAATTTACCTTTTGTGATACTAATTACAGAACTCCTATTTTCACTATCTAGCCAGCCGTGAGTTATAAATTTAACATCGATATCTCTTATAAAGACCGATCTCAATTTCTGGTCTGTATCGTTGGGGGCAACGCGTATTCCATTCGGTACGTTCCTGAAATTTTATTGTTTTACTTTTGAAGAATAATCAAATAAATACATCAAGAAAATATAAACATTCCTTTATATGAAGGCACCTATGAAGCATAATGATAACATATATGAGGAGAAGATGGTTGGGGGGTGCGGTCAGAATATTACACAAATAAGTTGGAATAACCTATTTAATAATGCACTATTTAATAAGTTATTTCAACTTATTTGTGTTATATTTTGACAGCACCCCCCAACCATTTCAATTTGAGATGGGGCGATAAATAAAAGTACCAAAATAGTAGAAAAACTGTTTATTAACTGTGTTAGTGTTTCGCTGCACCTTACAGGGCTTCATATTTTCAGAACATTAAATTAGAATTGACAGAAAATTAAAACTATACAGAGATAGTTCTATATAAACTCTATATACAGAGATATTAGAAAATAAGTAATTTTTTTTTTTAATTTATAAAAGAAAAGGAATTTAAAAGAAATATATAAACACAATTTGTCTATTGTAATATTAGACAAGAGATAAGATGATGCTGTTAGTTAACTTATATATAATATTATATAAAATCTTATCATTTATGACGGTTAGCGAAGAAGTGGGGATATTTATACCTGTTTCTTTCCCTCTTTCCTAACTTTTCAGTTGTCATTCTTGTTTCAAACAAGACAGGTACTTCCCCCTTTGTTCATTTACTATTTTTATTAATTTTCTAAATATTTCCTTTTACTTGTTACTATATCTCACCTTTACCACATTTACTTCACCCATCTGCTTACCTCTTTACCATATCTACAACTATTTCTAACTAGTATTTTTCTACAAATTATTACTCTCTTTACTTATTTACTATTCTATCATACCAGGCAGTATTTATTAGTAACTAGTTTCCAATCCACCAATATATATACTTCCTTAGATTATTACTATTATTTCTTTTATGTATTTTAAAAAACAAAACTTTTTTTTACTTCCCAATTACTACAAAAAACTCTTATAATAATAATAATAAAACTTTATTTATTGTGGGACGAGTCCCTTTATAATAATACAAATAAATCAATAGATGAGGGCTGAGGAGCCTCAGCCAAATACTTAAACAAAAAATACAAAGAAATATAAACAGTCATAATAAAAATATAGGTTACTTTCTCACGTTTATCAGTTGAACAATAAAAAAAAAAAAAATAAGAAAACGATGTAAAAATAATTAAAAATAACATAATAGTTTACATACATTAAACGGTGATAATAAGACAAATTTGGACATATTGGATAAACATACTCATAGGGACTCCACCAAGCCATCAAATTCCTCCCGTATCGAATCCTTACAATCTAAAATCCTTGATGCTCTTTATTAAGTCTTAAATAAACTCATCCATAAAGACTTCAACATCCCTTTCTCTGCAAATGTCTCGAAATAGATAAATTTCCTTTCATTTAAAACTCCTTATGCATCCTAACCCATTATTTCCTATTCTCTCACCCTTAACAATCCCTGATAATTCTCCGAGGGGTCTGAAAAGAAGATGGCCACAGGACCTTTTGTTGTCATCCTTGTTTCAATCGAGACATAATTTTTATTAATTTTCGTAATGTTTGCTTTTACTTGTTACTATACCTCATATTTGCCAGAGTTACTTCACCTATCTGTTTCCCTCTTTACCATATCTACAACTATTATTGGAGAAGTTTGTCGGGGGGTGCGGTTAGCAAAGAACAACATAAATAAACAAAACAATATTTATTTACTTTATACCGACGTTTCGACCTGAGTTTCAGGTCTTCATCAGAGGTTATGGCGTAGAATGTCAAACAGGCCTTCCTTCAGTTTTAGGCCTACCTTCTACACCATAACCTCTGATGAAGACCTGAAACTCATGTCGAAATGTCGGAATAAAATAAATAAATATTGTTTTGTTTATAAATAACAAAACAACATAAGAAACATAAATGTTGCTCTTTGCTGACCGCACCCCCCGACAAACTTCTCCAATCATTTATTTTAATACTTTGTCAATTCTTACAATGTTGGTATCTTGTTTTCATTTAACCCTGATCAAATCCTGCAAAGTGGTTAAGAATAAATAGTTTTCTTTTACTATTTTGGAACCTTTATTGACCGTCACCCGGACTATCTTCCTACAGTAGAAATTTATGTAATAATCATAATAATAATAAT
>NW_027109442.1:16355-22127 GCF_000696795.3 Halyomorpha halys
GATAATAGTTTTGTAAATTCTAATTTTTAAGTTTTTCGATAGAAGGCGCGAGCTAAGCAGTTTCGACATTGAAAAATAACAAGCATTTCCCGCCTTCAACCTAACTTTCATTTATTTATATTTATTTTTAGAAATTTATATAAAAGAAAATTTGTTTTATGTTATTTTCCAAAATTTCACTGAATGCGATTTTTAACAAGCTAAGTTGATTTTATATAGACCATATCATTTCTCATCGAAAAATGCCGACATTTTGTGAATGGTGGTGCAAATATTACCGGAAGAATATCTGTTAAATTCCACAGTGTATTACGTGTCGTATCTATATTGCCAAAGTCATCTCTGACATTTCTGCTTCGAACCATTTATAGTTTTATCCGTTTTTATTTTTAAAACTAATTATTTACTAATTTTGACAAAAATTGTTTTATTTGGTTTAATAGTTTCAACATCTTTACCTAACTCTAATAAGTCATCAGCATATTAAATTATTTTATCGACATGAAGTAAACCTTTTTTAATACGAGCTACCTTTTAAATGATAATACGAGACCTAACCTAAGATTAAGGCTTTCAGAATAGTAAGCGCGAAATATAATATATATATATTATATTTCTCTATATATTATGTTATAGTGTAATACAGTATAATCTCGGTAATCAGAACTAATTGCTGCTGGGGGAGGGAAAGGGGAGTGTCCGGATTAAAAAAAAGTATGAAGAAAAATTTAACAATATGAATATACAAAACTATTTTGCTTATATAATTTTTTTTTTGAAATTTCGTAGTTTGAATTTTTAAAAAAATAATATTTTATATAGAAGTAAGCGCTTTTTTCGACAGGTGTTATGAGTCTTTTAGCATCGCTGGTTACTTGCCGTATTTTGGGGGCTACACTTTGTTTTATTTTACGTCCCCAATAATACTAAGTGGTAATTTAATTTGTTATAATAAGATTGTTCATTTATAAATTTTAAAATAAGTATGGATTTATTTATAACATGATATAAAAAAAAAAACGAGTTCACCAACAAAATTTGTATTATTGATACTTCTACTGTTAATTTAATTAGTTTTACTGAATCAAATGATTTATACAATAGATATTATTTATTTCTAATTCCAACAAAATATATTATGAACACTTTCATAGGAAACAGATATCATGATATCAAAACTATGTAAACATTTCCACTTTCGATTTTCACAGTCATTACAATTACTTGCTAATAGATGGAAAGTTATAAATATCCTTTACATATTCTATATATGTATGTATAGTTGACCGTAAAAATTGATATATAGGGAGAGGGTCAGGGTTGCGGTCAAAAGAGAAATAAAAATAGTTTACAACTATTTATTTTCCAACGTTTCGCCCCACTTTGCAGGGCTTCATCAGGGCTAAAAAGATACAAAATGATACAATGATATGAATAAAAATACAAAGATAAGATACAATGATAAGAATAAAAACAAGTAACAATGGCAAGAGTAAAATTTCGAAATAAAGGCCTTTAAACAGTTTGCTGTTGCTAGCTACCTCCTCTCCACTCCTCCACCTTCCACTTATTGTTTCTTTCTGTTCAACCGATTCCTTTGAACAGGTAGGTTGTCCTGGCTTGTTCTTTGCTCATTTATTATAATTTTATATCATTATTTTATTTATTTATTTATTGTTTTATTTTTATTATTCTTTCATGACGTTTATTTTATCTCTAAATTTTTTTTCCCCTTCCCTGTATTGTTTTTGTTTTATATGCTTCTGTACTTTTTTAGCTTTATATTTTACGTATTTTTATTAAGAGATTTTACTCTTGCCATTGTTACTTGTTTTTATTCTTATCTTTGTATTTTTATTCTTATCATTGTATCATTTTGTATCTTTTTAACCCTGACGAAGCCCTGCAAAGTGGGTCGAAACGTCGGAAAATAAATAGTTGTAAATTATTTTTATTTCTCTTTTGACCGCAACCCTGACCATCTTCTAATATATCAATTTTTACAGTCAACTATATATACCTATATATAAAATGATTTATAGTTGTTCTGACAATAAGTTAGATTTATGAAAAACATTATTTCAGAATCCATAAGACGTTCAGCTATCTACCAGCACTCAAATTAAAACTAGTTAAATTTACTATAAAATAGTTTATAAGGTTTATCTTTATAGGAGTAGTAGTTTTCATGATATTAAACAAACTAATTCACAAAATGATGAATCCTTTCTGTTCAAACAAACATTTTGACTTATGAAAAAATATATGTCAGGAACTATAAGACGCACAGATGTCTGCCAGCACTCAAATTAAAGCTAGTTAAATGTTCCTTAAACTAGTTTATGAAATTTATCTTCGTAGGAGTTGTAGTTTTTATGATATTTCCAAAAATTGTATCCGAACAACAAGCAATTATAAATTTTTTAATTTATTTTATAAACTACTTCATCGTACATTTAACTAGCTTTAATTGGAGTGCTGGCAGACATCGGTACGTCTAATTGTCCCTGAGATGTATTTTTCATATATCAAAATGTTTGTTCGAACAACTAGAAATCATCATTTTGTATATTTCAAAATAAATTCACTAACTACTGATGTTTTAAATACATTCTGTACTACAATTTTATGAAATGTTTTTTAAAAAGCTATATCTCCAGAACTATTTGAACATAAATAGCTCTATTAGGGCTTATATTTCAGAAAATTTACTCGACTTTCAATGATATTCTATTAGATTTTTATTGTAGTTGGTAGTTTTAAATATATAGAGTTCCAAATGAAAAATTTATTATTTTAAGTCATTTTTTATTCCACCTATTTTGACTAGTAACTATACATAGTTCTAATTAAAGTAATAAAAAATTGGGGTTAAATAACTGAATTTGTCTTCTCCTCTTTTGCTCTTGTACTATAGTGTTTTTCAGAGAGGCAAGCATAGCGGACATACAAGTGGTTTCAGCCATTGCACTGGGATTATATTATTATTATTACAAAAAAAAAAGAAATGAAAGGAGATTAAATGAAATTAAATATAAATAAATGAATAAATGAAAATTATCAATAATAAAAAAGTTTAAAAATTTGGCAATTTTTCAAGATAATAAACTATGAATGCAGTAGAACTTTATAACTGATTTTAGAGTTAGCACCTGAAGATGAACAGTAAGAAATGTTGGAAGAAATATTTTATTAATGTAAAATTAATAAAAAAAAGAAACACCCAGAAAATAAATAGAAAAAAAAATGAAAATATCTTATATTGTCTTCGAATAAGAAAACTACTCGATAATTTATAAATAATAATATCTCAGGTATGATCAATATTAATATACTCTATATCTTTCACAATCTCAATTTGAAAAATAAAAAACAAATTTCTTCAATAATAAAAAAGTTAATTGTAAAAAGTTGGCTAAATTTCAAGATAATAAACTATAAATGTAATAGAACTTAAAAATTTATAATTTACAAATAATAATATGTCAGGCAAGTTTAATATTAATACACTATACAACACAACTTTTTATCAAATTTCTTTATAATTAATTTAATTATTATACTCCTTCAATCAATATTAAAGAGAGTTATAAAGTTTTATTCTTATTGTGTATATTCAATAGTAATTACTTCTTATTATACTCTATGCTAATAGTATTTATAGAATATCTTATATATTATCATGAAAAAGGTAAAAACTCTTTTTAACTTCAAATCATTTATATTATCTCATAAGACTTCATTTTGGAGCTATTAATCAATTTTTGATGCAGTCTTTTGCCAAAAATTTCAACTTTTTAATTATAGTAGAAATGATGTATAATGTAAAATAGGATATTAGATAATTAAAAATTGAATCTAGGAGAATTGTGAATGTATTATCTGCAATCCTATAAAGACAAATTTAAACTTAAAAAGGGAAAAATGAGGCCAAAACATAGTCTCATATAATATAATAAATAAGTGATAATGTTTTAACTTGCATCCTTAAAATATAATTTCGAAAACAAAAAGTAAATTAAATTTTATTCTATATTATTGTAATTAAATGTGACATAATTGATACCTCCAGATCTGACAAAGAAGACAGATAAAGTGAGTACAAAAGTGAAATAAAGCATCCTCTTCATTTGTCCTAGTAACAGAGCCTATTGCTGACTACGATAAAGCTTGCATGCCAGTTTATCTTTTTAGCATTCAAATTACGTTTAATCTATTATTCCCCTTAAACTTTCTGCTTATTATAAAGTTTAAAGGCTCAATGAAGAGGTATTTGATCAGACAGGGGAAATATGTTGCAACACTAATTGTGGCGGCATGTAAAAAGGATGGATACAAAAATTTTCAGAAAAGTATATTTTTTCACGAGGCGTGAAAAATTCTTTCTGGAAGAAAACTGATTAAATGTTTATAATTTTGAGAACTTAATAGTAATTCACATCATTGAACTAATATAGTAAATATTCTAATTAAAAGGCAAAAATTAAAATATATGTCTAATTTGACCTTTTTATTTTAATAAAAAGGTATATAAAAGTATATTAATGATATGTGAATACATAGAAAAGTAGTTTTTGGTGGATAAAATTGTTTTTTTATAAAAATAGGACTTGGAAGTATTACGGTGGTGTTAAACTTTGGACTTTTTCTGGAAGTCGGCAGGAGCAAGTTCTCTCCCTAGTGGTTGAAGTATCCATTGAAAGCCAAATTAAAAAAAAAGTTGTTTGAAGTGAATTAAAGTACTTTTTGAAGTGATTCGTGTTGGTATTGAAATGAAGAAAAAAAAAAAAAGGATGGAGTAGGCAAAAAAGACGAGAGATAGGGCTGGAATGCCAAAATAGATATAAATGACTCTTTATTTAGTGCAAAGAGTTTTAAATGTTCCTTAAATCTGAATTTTCATATATTTAGATTAATTTATTTATTTAAGAAATTATTTCAGTGTAAACACTGTTCTGTATATAAAATATAAAGCTGTTCTTTAAATAAAATATGTTCTCTATCTATTTCAAACTTTTCCTGGAATAATAAAAAACAGTATCGCTTAATAATTTTTGAATAGAAAAGTCTGAAATATAAATATTTATTTATTTCATTGTTGTTGAAATTGAAAAATTGGCTCCTGGGCCAATATTGAAACTCCCACCTTCACCGGACCCAGCCCAACCCCTTATAATGCCATATGGAAAAGGAACGGCATTAAATATGTATGCATATATGTAGATATATATCTTTTATCTGTTTAATAAATTAAATTAGGAGGTAAGAAAAAAAAATAGAAATATTGTTGAAACTGCTAGAGTAATATCTTTTATCAGAGAAAAAACAAAAATGTTTTATTGATCAAATTATATTTTATAAAAATAAAAAGGCGGTTGATCCATCATTAGACAGACAAGGAGTATCCCCTAGTATAATGAGATAATTTTTGTTGTATTATTTTTCTTTATAATTAAAAATGATTTGTATTTTGATGTTACTTAAATGTTACATAAAAAAAAAAAATTATGAATCATAAAATGTATATATACTGAAGAATAATATCAAATAAAAATAACACCACAATACATTGTACTATATAATATTTGTTTAATTCAGGTATTCCCCGGAGTAAAATTGGGGGATATTACCCAAATTAATTATTGTACTGATTAGCTGGTTCAAATTAATAATGGTAATAATGATAATTTACTGGTATTGATGGAGTGGACTGTATTTAAATAACTTGATATCATATACTTTAAAATAAAATACTTCTATTCTCATGGTTTG
>NW_027109442.1:22177-23197 GCF_000696795.3 Halyomorpha halys
TTTTTATTATTTATTTTTTATTTATTTATTTGTACTTTGTATTTTTATTTCTATCATTTTATCTTAACATAGTTTCATTTTGTATCTTTTTAGCCCTGATGAAAACCTGCAAAGTGAGACGAAACGTTGGAAAATAAATAGTTGTAAACTATTTTTATTTCTCTTTTGACCGCAACCCTGACCCTCTCCCTATATATCCTTTACATATGTGCACTTATTTCTTGCTGAGCTTTCTAAAAAAAAAGCCAATTTTTTTTAACGCCAGTTCGGATAACTGGAGTGCTCGGAGTGCTGAAGTTCAGATTACTCTTCAACATAGCAATGAAATTATCAATAACACATATTTTTGAAATTATTATATTTTTCGTATTCAAGCCTTAAATTATATTTAAATAAATAATTATATTCATTAAATATTTGCAATTTTAGTCTCACCTGTTGAACAATACGAAGGTAACTCTCAAATCGGTAGTTGTTGTAGCGTTGATACAAGTATCGTTGTTAGTGACGTTGCCTGGATTCGGGCAATTATCGGCCCGTACTGAAATAAAGTTATTATAGAAATATTATTCTTAAATTAATGATCTTCTACTGGAATAGTTTCTAGAACTAATATGAAATTGGTTAGATAATTTTAGTTATATTGTTCATCTTTGTGGTAATAGAGATAGGATGTGATTGATTGTAATAGTCTATATGGTTGTTATCATAATGGAAGATAACCTTCAGGAAGGTAATTATTCTCCTTGAAAAATGTATAATAGCTGATATTATAAAAAAAGTTTTTTTATTTAATAATTGACAATAATGTAATTCAATATTAGCATGTATTGACAAATTAAGGAGTTAATTGAGGAGAAGATGGTTGGGGGTGCGGTCAATGAAACACAAATAAGTATGATTAACTTATTTTAATGTGCCGACGTTTCGGCTAGAGTCTCTAGCCTTCTTCAAGGCTAAAAACAAAACAAGATAACAACCACAGTAAGTATAGAAAAATATAAAAAGAAAGTATAAACA
>NW_027109442.1:23592-52073 GCF_000696795.3 Halyomorpha halys
TAGCCCTGAAGAAGGCTAGAAACTCTAGCCGAAACGTCGGCACATTAAAATAAGTTAATTATACTTATGTGTGTTTCATTGACCACACCCCCAACCATCTTCTCCTCATTTATCATCCACGGTCAACTATCTATACATTACATATAAAATAGTTTATCAGGTAAATAGGTTTGATGAATATATGATATAGTAGTAATGTCGTAAGCATATGTTTAAATTTTGTTTAATTTGGTTTTATAGCAACCTGAAGATGGGGGATAATCCCGAAGCGACGTTGTTATATGTGAAATAAATTGTTATATTTAAATAAGGAAGATTGTGTCATTCACCAATTTCATATTAGAAATATTATTAAATAATATTGTATATGAAAAAAATATAATTAGAATAAAAATAATAATAATATATATTTTTTTGAAGTGTGACTTCCATAAAAATAGAGTTAGCACGTATAACATCATTAACTAATGACTTATGTTATTAACATCATATGCTTATGACTCAAAGCAAAATTAAAACGGTTAAATAATTGCTTTGTATGATTCATCTTTGGGGTCCCCAGGGATGCCTCTGTCACCCAATTTTATGAATAATTGAAGTGGCTTTACCCCTCCTTCCGTCGTAAATATTTTCTTGCTTCCTTCCTCTATCCAGTTAACCAATCCTGCCGTCCATCGTACATCTCAGATATCCTCACACAGCTCACGGCCTTCAGAATTAAATGTAACTGCTCATCGAACCGCAGCCTTTGGTAGATCTTTCCTCATCCGTTCCTCTTCCCTATGGAATATATTCCCTCCTTTATACGTAGTTCTAACACCCTTCCAATCTTCAAATCCCGTATCTTCGACAACCTTCTGTCCACCCAATTCCGGAAGAATAACCATTGAAAGTTTTAAAAAAGCTTTATATATTTTCTGTATTTTATGTCTTAGATTTTCGTTTATAATTGTAAATATGTACACTAGCAGAAATTATATCTTTTCATTTATTTTTTAGTTTAATTGTATTTGATTTTTTATCAGTTTTTTTCTTTTTATTTACTATCAGAAGTCATCTTATGTTTTATGATATGACAAATGGTTTCATTTTATTTGTTTTATCATTATTTTATATATTCTGTTAATTATGGTTCTTTAATTGTATATTTTTAAATTTATTGTATTATTTTATTTTATGACATCTTATAATCTCTATTTTGTAATTTACTCTAAGGCTCTAAAGCCTAATTTTTACGCCTGTAAATTATTCTAAAGGGATCAATCCCAGAATAAATAAAGATTATTATTATTATTATTATTATTATGTTTAGAAATATCGATACTTAACATTAGGAATAAATTAGAAATGACATCAAAACCAGGCAGGCTATTTAAATTTCTTACAATTAAAAAACATTATTGCATATGTAACATTTTAAAACAATCTAAACTAAACATTTAAACAACAGAAGACTGTCCTGAACTAAGTTTAAATTTTTTTTCGTACCCTTCATTAAAATATAATTAGCGCTTTGTACATATATAATACATAAAATGTATTCTATGTACTTCTCCCTTTGATTGCCTGGTGGCACTATAAGGTGTTGATATCAGTCCAGATAAGGTGGTTTAGTCATGCTATAGTCAAAGGCTACGCTATGGAAATAATGGAACGTGTAGAGCGTTCTTCTGGTTAAACATCTAGAGATTAAAGAAGTTTCAGACTTTGGGTTAGATTTACGAATAAAAAATAAGCATAAATCCTTGTATTACCCAATAATGTGGGTACTACGAGGATTTTATATACACAACTTTGGCTAATATTATTCAGTTATGGTATGGATCGGGTTCAGTTCTCTTGGTCTGAAAGTATTGATCTCATTGTCGAAAAGTATGTTTAATCCATTTTGATTATTAATGTATTTGACATGGTGGATCCAGATCCCGCAAATCCCAGACTTGTACGAATGTTTGGTAAAGAAAGAAACAATCGTTATGCACACGCTTGTGTGTTCTTTTGACTTTTAATAACGACTGTCGCCTATATAGCTTTAATTTGAGTGCTAATAGACATCTGTACGTCACATAGTTTCTTGGGGAGCCGTGGCTGAGCCAAAATCTCCCCTCAGCTCACCTCTTCCAGCGCTCATACGTATAACCAATAAATATATGACAACTCTTTTATAACATATACAATACTAATTTTATAAAAACAAATAAATATTAATAAAACTTAATATATAATAAATTTTATGTTAAAATTAATAGTATGAACAGTATTTACAAATAGCGGCCGAGACGCAGTGTAGAAAACCCAAGACAAATAGGAATATGATTAATCTGACCATGGTTCTCTCAGTGTTCGAATCACATAGAAGATGGGGAAAGAATGCTTGTTCTCATATACTAGAATTCAAATTAACTTTTATCTTCTTGACATTATCACTAATGTAGAATTGTTCCGACTTAACAAGGGAACGAATTTCATATCAGGTGGATAGCTTTCCGTATTACTGTAAAAATTAACATATATCTAAGACAAATGAGGTGATAAAATTGAATAATTTTAAAACTATCTGGCACTGAGGTACATTAAAATAGATAGTATTGATTCTACATGAAGGTTTTGAATTCTTATCGATAAAATTCAGTAGGGAGATTCATGGAGGGGGGGGGGGTAAAATGAAATATCCCCTCCCATAATAGGAACCAAAAAAAAAAAAAAAAAAATCAGCTGAGTTTAAAATATTAAAATAAAATATTAAAATTTTCTAATGGCAAAATTTATTTTTTTTGTTCAAATATCCTAAAGGTTGTGTCATGAACTATTGAACTAACTTTTTTTTTTTTTTACTTATAATACATTTAGTAAATCTGATCTAAGTTAAATTGGAGTCTTACAGGCGTGTTGTGAAACTACCTATTGGTAGCACTCTAATGACATTTTACATTAGCTGGTCTCCTGGCCATCTTCTTTTCAGATGCCTCGGAGGATTGTCAGGAATGGAAGAGAATGCAAGGTTAGAAACTAGGGGGTTTGAGTGGTTAGAGAGTTTATAATGGAAGGAGTGATATCTGGTTCGGGCTAGATCGGTTACATAGGGGACATTAAGGTCTTTATGTATGATTTTATTTGTGACAAAGTAAGGAGCATTGAGGATTTTACGAAGGATTTGGATTGGAGCCCCAAAGCTCAACTCCATATGTCCAGATTGGCCTTATTACAGTGATGTAGATCAGTCTTTTGTAATGTGTTGGAAGTTTGGACCGTTTGTCTAGTAAGTGCTGTAATAGTCGAAATCGACGTGCAGTTTCCTCTCTTTTCAACTTAAAATTATTTATCTATTTTGTACCTAGCGTAATTATTATTTAAAAGTTTGGAAATTAAGTGACAAAATTTAAGGCACAATATTGTAATGTTCAAAAATTTATTAAGATATAAATGAATGGAATTTAATATTTTTTATAACTAAAATTCTCATATCTTAAGAGATAACTTGGGTTCAAATTAAAAACTTTAATATTAAATAGATAATTGAATTTTATTCAAATTTTATATTATAAAAGACTCTTAATCTCAGGGCGGGTTTCTAGGCAATCAGAAACAGACACTTTTACTATTAACACTTAATTAAATTAATATCTCTTTTACACATGTGTTTTTTAATTTAGTTATAACAAAACTAACCAATTTCATAAACTCTTCTTTTGATGATTCTTGGTATCTTCTTTTCTATAATGCTATGTCCTACTGTCAAAATGGCTTCCAGTCCTTCTAAAAAGCTATGTCTCTCTCACAACAATGGCTTCCAATCTTTCCCGCTTCCAGCCGACGGACGTCCTCTCATCAAGCAATCCAAACTCAGAGTCCCCTATTCTTCTTGGTTGTCTTCCTTTTTCAAACTGTCCACTCTAGCTGGACAGAAATTGATGAGGACCTCCTCATCCAGGAAACATCATTTCTCCTTCGCACCCAAACAACGAATGAATCTCAAAAACCAAAACCTGCCTCGATGTTCCATGTAAACATCGATTATTGCACAACAGTTAGGGATTTTTGCAAATAATTTACTTTCTGAATATTATTCTTTAGCACTATTTCTTGACTTCTATTTTTTCTTAAATTTACTGTATTTTCAATTATGATGGGAAGAGTTATAATAGTTATTATGATATTTGAATCTGCTCAACATGGCCTTGATTCTCCTTGATTCACTTTTTGAAGGATACGTACCGCCATCTTGGTTTTGCTTTGCATCACGAATTTATTATAGACAATGAAAATTGGTTAGCTTGCTTTTTGGATAAACAAAACAAATTAACAATCTTAAAATGATATATAAAATAAAACATATTAAAAACCCTTTATACATCAAAATATACTATTTACTCAAAAAGAGCATATTACAATATATTAAAAAAAGTGGGAGTGGGTAGCTCAGTGATAAGGCATTGCACTACTAACTTCAAGGACCTAGGTTCGAATCTGGCTGAGGTAGATAATTATTTTCAGTTTCACTGTAACCACGAATCAGCCCTGAGGGCTCTGGAGCCTGTTGGAGAATTTAAACATTGGAGAATTAAAATAAACTTTGTTGAGAGTAAATTGGATCGATTGTAGTTGCGTTATTATTTATATAAACTATTCTCAAATAACTAATTAGTAAATATATTAAATTAAAAAGAACTAATAAGAGTCTAAGGGGGGGGGGCCACCCGTAGCTCAGTGGTTAAGACACAGTCTTACCAATTTGATGTCTATTGGCGGTGCCGGTTCGAATCCGGCCTGGGACGTTGACTTTTTTCATTGAGTGGCGGTCCCACAAAATGAAGAACTTGACCCCCAACCATAGTTAGGCAGTAAGTCTAAGGGAGAGGTAAGTCTCATACAAAAGACACCCCTAATTAATTACAATGCTGCACATATTGAACATTTGTGAATAATAATAATGCTGAATTAATATACATATATATCAAAAATAAAATAAAATAGATAAAAATAATAATTCTTAAAATCAGAGAAAAAAGAAACAAAAGAAAAGTTAATAACAAAAACAATGACATTCATAGATTTTATAAAATATCTTACTGAGCTCTTATAAGGGGGAAAAAAATTAGTTTGAAAAAAAGACGTAGAGAAAAAATAAATAAATTATTAGTAAGAACTTTAAAATTTAATAAAAATAGATAAATACAGAATTTATAATAGGATGTCCTGCAGCAGCCTGGGCTTCAGTCTTCGGGCTGTGGTTGGATTTCCCAAGTTGTAAGTTACTACTTCTTTAACTGCCAATAACCGTAAGTGGAATTTTATGAACCGTTTTTTGAGAAAATTCTTTATTCATTCCATTTTGTAGTTTCCGATGCAATTGGCTTGAAAACAAAGAGGTATCAACTATCTTCAAAATTAAATTACCAATAGCCTACCAAAGTATGTAAAACTTTAAAAAATTTTCACTTTACTCAGTTACCTTAAATAAACTTACACAATAGTAGAAATATTGATTAATATATTTTATGTGAGAATCAAATTATGAATTTAATTATGTTAATACACTTTTAAATAAATTACTGAAAAGTTATGGATAAACCTGAAAATAGAATTTACATTGGCAATTAAATATTCCTTTAGATTTTACTAACGTTGTATTAAAGCTTTTCTATTATTGTTTAACAATCCAAAATCCTTAATGCTCCTTACTTTGTCATAAATCAAGTCATCCATCAGGACCTCAACGTTCCATATGTCACTAATTTGGCCAGAATCAGACACCAATTTATCCATGATAAACTTCCCAACCACCCAAACTCACTTGTTTTTAACCTGGCTTCTCCTTTATTGCCTGATAATCCCCCTAGGTATCTGAAAAGAAGGTGGCCTCAAGATCTCCTCAAGAAATTTTATAGTTCTATCAATGGGTAGATTGACATTCACATGTCTGTATCATACCATTGTATAACTAATATCAAATTGACTTATTGTATATAGTGCAGTTGTAAATATCAATAAATAAATTAAAAATATACATATATGTTATGTTCTCTGTCCAATATAACTTACAAGATCCTTAAAGTTCTGAACTGAAGAAAGTATCTAACATACAATGCACCAATAAAGATTATTTCCTTTTCTATCTTTCATATCATATGTCATTTAAGACTTGTATGCAGAATGCATTTCCTTTATTTGCAATGCTAATTATAAACGAAACAGATATGAGAAGGTATCTGTAATGGTCGTAGCCATGTCTTTTACTTATTTTTTTTCAGTTAAACATCGACTACATGTTTTTTTTGAAATTACAAGGCGGAAGCATTATATTTTAAAAAAAAATTTCACTAAGCCTCAAGTAATCAAAGAATTTGAAAACCGGACTAATCTCAGTCCTTAACAGTTCCAATGCTTAAGAAGTGTTGATAGCTGATTTTGTTTGTTTGAATATATATACATATATGTATATCTCTTCCCTAAACCTGAAGATGGTAGTAGGATCATAATGTAGAACACACTGCGGTTGAGAATTGACATGACTATGCAAACAATAAAGTTGCGAAATTTCACCAAAACAAAGTTGTATTATTGACTGATCCTCAAGACCCACCAAAAAATATATATACAATTATTGTTAATGTAGATACACGTAGATATTTATTTATATCCTATTCTTAAATCATTTTGTTTTATTGAATCCTATAGTTTCTCTTTAGTTTTAATGCTCCTCTCTTTTTGTATTCATTATATTAGCTACATGTTACATAGTATACATAATATCTTGTATAATATATATTTTATTCTTTTTTATATTTTAATATTGTATTCATATTTTTAATAAAGTTCACTTGATACCATACTTATTACAAATTCATTACCTCATTATTATTAATTTGTTAATTGTAAATTCATATCATTATTATTATTCTCTTCATACTTATGAAGTTCTTTCATTCATTTTTTTATTTTAATTAATTTTCGTTTTAGTATTTTGTGTTTAGTTAATTGAATTACTTATTCTATTGCTAAAAATTAATTTATATTCTTCTGTTCTAGATAATAAATCATAGCAGCATCCTAATAATCAAAAGGAAAACAATTTTTTTTTTTATCATTGTTAATACATGGTAATGTATATGTATCAATCATGGATTGATGAGTATGCTGTCTGTTCTAGCAACTCAATGTATTTAGGCAGTATAAGTTTTTCTTTACAGCAATCTCTCTCTTTTACATCAATAAACCATTCCTTACATTTCCAGCCATCTGTCTATCTTCAGGTGTTGATTCTTTTTTCATTATTGTTATTTCTTGCGTTTATTTTGCATCAGTATCCTTAAATAGTTATTCAATAGTCACTTTCTATGCACTTTTTCATCAAAATCATAAAATATATCACATTTGAAACCTCTAAAATTATCAATTGTTAATGATGCCTTGTTCATTATGCAATGTAAATAACTCAGAAGAAAAAAATGCAGAAAATATCATAAAATGATACCTTTTAATAGTAAAACTATCAAATCGATTTTTACTTTCACTTATGTATATATGAAATATATGGTAAGGGAAAGTGTTGCTATCAAGAAATATTTCTATTTAAATTTTTCAACGGCAATACACATTTTGAGGGCCCTAAGTCCAGATAATAAAGTCTCCCAAAATGGTCTGTATGTGAACAGCCTAGCTCAAAAAACAAAAAATTATACTAAACTGAAATTACATATTTAGGGCAAACATATACCTGGGATAAGACAGCCAATTTTTCGATTAAAATTGACCAAATGGTAGAGCTGGGCAGGTTATTTACATTTCTCACAAATAAAAACATTACTCTAGGAGTATTCATGATGTGTAAAATGTTAAGTGTTTTACAATATTAAATGTTATAAGTATAGGATTGTGAGCAGCCCTATATAAAGTCATGTGAAATGCATAAGAGCTCCTAACGGATTTTTTGTGCAACTTGTTTTATAACCTTTCCTTCCAAAACTTCATGCTATTTACTTCTAAGTTTTGATTGAAGTAATTTATTACAACATGCTTAAAGTAAGTGAAAAGTAGAAGTTGTTTGAAAGTTTGGCTACTGAGTGCCTTGTTGATCATTTAACTAGTGAAGAAGAGAATCAAGATAATAAGCTAATTGACAACTGTCATTACATTATTATTATTGTCGTCCATTACTTTATTAATTATAAAATACTAACACAATCAAAACACAAAGTACAAGCTAGTAAATTAACACGATAACAAACGAATGGTGACGAGCTCAGCTGGTTTGTTGCGTGACGTCATTCTCCATTTAACAGACCTAGTAACATACTCTCAACCATGTCATATTGTTTTAACATGGTAAAATAATGAAATATTTCTCCATTAACACGCTTAAACATGTTAAACTAAAGATCATGAATACCCCTTCTATATGTAACATCATGACACAGACAATAAGCTATAGATCATATTCAGAGGGCCCAGATCTAAGTTAGAGATTTTGGGTTACATTGAAAAATTAAAAAAATAAGTTCTAATTCTTTTGGTTTTCTGATTTTCTCTAAAACATCTTTAACAATTTTAATTAAACTCGGTAAGCCAACATATAATTTTATGGAATTTAATATTCGATAGGTTCTATTCTCATTAAAATAGTCTGACAGTGCTAAAATGAGTATTTGTCAAAAAATCTTCCAATAAAATATGCTTAATTTTATAATTATAATAATAACCAGTACCAGTTCTCATAGTTAACAATAATAACAGCGGATAAATGCAAAATATTAAAGAATTATATGAATAAATAAAGGAAAAAAATCGATACATCCGGTGCGTAAAGGAAAAGTGGAAACAGCCCAATCTTTCCCAATTACATAACCGCTTCTTTACCTTTTGTTAAACTATTATATTCTTGGCAGGGAGAAAAAATTTATTTTGCACAGTGAAACAATAATTCTTAATTAAAACAGTGCTACTACCTGTTAGATAATGCTTGAAACTGGAGTTGGGCAAAAATTAGCTATAGTTGAAACTAATAGCTAAAATTGCCATGGATACGATATTTATTTATCAATGATTCATTCATGAATTTGGATCGTATCCATAGCAATTTTTGCTTGTTGTGTAAATAGTGATGAACTTAAATTAGTATAAAATAATAAGAGAAGCAGGAAATAAAAACTCTACTAAATGAATGTTTTATTTATAAAAATATATTTATTCGTATTTTTACTTTGTTTTAATACTAATAAAAAAACAAAAAACAAATGACTTAGATAAGATCTTATTAGTTGTATAAAAATTGAGTTGATATTTTATCAACTAAGTAAAAATGCAGTCAACTTTGATTCTTCTCCTGTAACTTTTTTTTCTTTATTTAAAAAAGTTCATATTAAATTAATTATAATTACTTTTTTTTTTTTTTTTTTTTACAATGGATACTTTATAAATACTTTTTGATTTTCATTATGTACTTAAACATTACTATTATTATACATGATAGTCCGGTAATATTGGTTGCAGTTCTCGAAAGTGAGTAGCAGCCAGGGTTAGAAGAGTAGACACGACGAAGACAGCGTGCTGAGAAGGATCACGTAATTCCCAGAGAAAAAAAATACATAACAGAAGTACTACCGCACTCGCCCAGCTTTCTACAGTTCTATATTTTGAATTATACGCCAACAGGTATAGCTGAAATGAATAAATAATGCTTTAAAGCATTTAAGTCAATAAATATGTATTAGGACATGAATATCAAAACAAATGGATACATATATAAAATAATCACAATGGGAAACATGACATTAATGAATATGAATGAAATCAATTAGCATGAATGAAATCAATTAACATGAATGAAATTAACTAATATGAATGAAATCCATTAACATGATACTGATTAGATTAGTAAAATTAATTATTGCCACAGTTCAGACGTACACGCCATTATTTATTCATTAAAAAAGGAAATTTTTAAGGAATTCCGGCCATGACTGTGAACTTCATCTCTAGCTAGTAAGTATATTATTCCAGCTTTATTCACCATTGTTTTATCTATTTATATACTGAGTATTTTACTATGAGCTATTATTAATATCATAGACAGTACCGTAATATAATAAAGTACATATACTGCAATATCGTTATATTATAGTATGTTTGAAATTATAAAAATAAAGCAGACTTATCTACTCGTATATCAATAAATGAATAAATAAATAAATTTATTTCATACATAAACTTGATTTTCATATACGTATACATAATGTTATTTTTTCATTCTTTCATAATTTTGACATTAGTATAGTCTCATACTGTTTTTTTTTTTATTGTCCTATATTTTACTTTCACACAATACATTTTCTTCCCACCTATATTATTTATTATATTATTTTTACTTTTTATTGGTTATGGTAGTAATTATATTTTTCACATAGCACTAATAAAGGCCTCAAATTCTAGTCGAAATATTGGCATTAATAAAGTAAGTTTTACTTAGTTATTTCTTGAAGAAGTTTGTCGGGGGGTGCGGTCAGCAAAGAACAACATAAATAAACAAAACCATATTTATTTATTTTATGCCAGCATGGTTTTGTTTATTTATGTTGTTCTTTGCTGACCGCACCCCCCGACAAACTTCTTCAAGCATTAATCTACGGTCAACTATCTACACCTCACTTTACTTAGTTATGTTCTCTATTGACAACACTCCCGATCATCTCTTCATATAATATCCATGGTCGATAACAAATATGTAGTTATTATTTATTCTATTCATTGAAAAATGAAATAATATATTATTTCAAAATTTTTTGAGACAAGGTAATTATTTATTAAATAAAACCAAAAATTGTATCCAATACTGTCTCAACACTTTATTTCTTACTAGTCCAACGTTTCGGCTATTCCAGCCATCTTCAATACAAATCTCCTCCTCACGTTAATTCACAATTTCTATTGCAGGCTATTCTGCCCAGGTCATTTTCTTCATTCTAATTTCAAACCTATTTATTTAAAATTTAAAACCATTAACATTTATTTTTCTCTATAAAATTATCAACAATATAAAATATAGCACCATATAACAAACTATTTATTAATAGCCTGCAATAGAAATTGTGAATTAATGTGAGGAGCAGATTTGTATTGAAGATGTCCTTGAAGATGGCTGGAATGGCCAAAACGTTGGACTAGTAAGAAATAAAGTGTTGAGACAGTATTGGATACAATTTTTGGTTTTATTTAATAAATAAAATAATATTAATAAGAAATATAAGAAGATTTGGTCAAAAAAGAACAAATAGTTTTTAACTATTTAATGTCCGATGTTTCGCTATCAGATATCGAATATCTGTTTAATCTATCGCTTTGAACAGCTCTGATGAAGCCCAGAAAAGTGGGGCGAAACGTCGGACATTAAATAATTAAAAGCTATTTGTTCTTTTTTGACCGCAACCCTGACTATCTTCTAATATTTAAGTTTTACGGTCAACTATATATGTCTATACGTAATATTAACAATAGAATTAATATTAGACAATTTTCTATCGTAGAAATATTTATACCTGGTATATTCTGAAAAAACTTTCTAAAAGGTAAACTAATCCATGAATAGGGCTTGGTCCATCAAATTCCTAAAAAAAAGGGAAAGTAAAATCAAAACTAAATACAAATTTTTAAAAATATATATATCAAACATTATAATCACCTCTAAAGTTGAAACCTGGAGAGCGGATATCCCTCTATAAAATCCTAATAAGATGAGAAGAAAGGAAAGGAGCATCGCGACCCAGGCAAAAGGTGAAATTGGTTGTAGTCTTGGATGAGGACCAACTGTAATAGATTTACAAGAAAAAAAAATTAATAAATTACAACAAATCTACCTATAAGATGAAATTTTTTGAGATTCATGCCGGTGCTAATTGTCTACACCGGAAGAAAAAAAGTTTCCATGCAATTTGAGTTGAAATGTATCAATGATTCTCTTATTGTATTGGAGGAATGAGTATAATGGGTAGGGGGCACGCTTCCAGGGCGACTGATGCCAAAAGGTGGTTTATTCATTTCGTAGGCCTGGCATCTGTTAGCCATGTTTAACAGATGAGAGTTGCTGTCACACCCTGTATGCCAGAAAAGGCCATGCAGGAGCATTAAAAAAAAAGTTTAAAGTTACTTAACCCCTAAACTTGTACACTTGCGTTAATTCAAGTGGTCAAACTGTGTATACTCAGAATACACGAACATATTCAGAATTGAAAATAACAATGTTGTTCAATGAAGCAACTCAAGAATAGAGGGGAAAAAAATAGTAAGCTCTATGGCTTATACAATAATGCATAAATTATATATTTCATAAAATCACAAAATGGTTGGGGTAGGTTCTGAGGATGTGCCATTAGACAGTACTAAAAAAGATGTATCAAAGCAGAATTTATTAGTACAGAAGATAGGAAGACGAAGACTTTCATTTTCATGATTTGTCAATTCTTATGTTTGTATCTTATTTTTCATTTAGTCCTGATAAAGCCCTGAAAACTGTAACATTTGATTAACAATAAATAGTTTTCTTTTTATTTTGATACCTTTATTGACCACCACCCGGACTGTCTTCCAAAAAAATTAATAGGTCAATCTAGTGACATTTTAATAACAGTTCTGAACTACTACTGAAATTTATATTACTAAGCTACTATGAGAACCAAAAATATGAGACAACTCAAAAATAGAATGTTCTTCATAAATTAGTGTTTCATTCATATATATATATTTACAAGACAGACACTTGAACTCATCATCTTAATTAAATTCCAAAACCAATTTCTATAAACATATGCTTATAAAATTAAAAGCCCAAGTGGATGTAAATGTATTTTCTGGATAATGTAGTAACCATATGGGCTGTAGTCTTCTAATCAGACCAAGTATAAATTTATTTTTATCAGTGAATTAAAATCTCTCAATCATTGTTAGATTACATTATAAATCAGTGTTTTGAATAATTAAAATACTTTAAAATTATAATTAATGAGAATATTGTTCTAATTCATGAATTGTATGCAAATTTATTTACATAAATAAACTTAACAATCGTTATGTAATTGTTTAACTTACATAATAGAATTTCATAAGGAACAAATAGAATTAATTAACATTTTAAAACACAATTTCATTGATTGATTTTATACCTCCTAGATGAAGGGCTGGTTTTGGCCTATAGCCATTACGCACGGGTTCGATATCTGTCAGTGCCAACTGACGAGGTGGTCGAAGTCTCAGTTCTGTTTCTACATCAGCTAAATTCAACCTAGACATCAAATTTTGTGGCTTGTTAAAAGCAAGCCTGGTTTTATGTATGACACTGTCTGAAAAATTATTAATAAAAAGGAGGTTAGAGAGAAATAATTGGCAAACTGGAATGGAATGATAGTCTGCGAGATATACTGACCAAATTCAATAAATTCATAAGGTCTCCTTGCTTGGACAACTCTTGATTGACTATACCTTTGAGCAAACTCTATCATTAATTCCTTCAAAAAACTATATGCTAAAGCTGGAGGGTAATGCGGTTCAGTCATAACAACATAGGAAATTCCCAGACAAGATGTAAGGCTGAAATAAATGAATATTAATAAAAAAAAAAGATTTTGATTGCATTTCATTTCCATTCCAAATCAGAAACTTCACCAAACTCACTATATGGAAACGTTTCCTAAGTACAGGGAACATTTTTCTGGTAACTGCGGCGACTTATAGGCCAACATTTTTACATATTTCTTGCTGTCTTTAATACTTTGATTGAGTACATCATTAAAGTCTGTGTTAGCTGATAAGGGCAAACCATCGTTGGTCCTCACGATTTGGGCATAAATTATCATCACCTCGAGAATATAATTTATATAATAATATTGGTATGGTTATTTTTCAAAAATATATATTTATAAAAAAAAGGAAAACAATTTACAAAATAAAACCTTAAACACGAGACTTGTAACCTAACTAAAACCTGTACTACAGCTGTCAACAAAATCAAAGGGCGGGCCACGTAACCCCAACACTTTCTTACACCTTCCGATAGATGGCTCTCATAGTTCTATTATAACAACACTTTCTTTGAAAAATTATTAAAATTTAATTTAAATTAAATTAATTATTAAAAACATATTTTTAAAATCATTCATTATCTTATTTTATTTCACATTAATAGTTATTTACTGATGATTATAATGTTTTGTTTCAATGTAGATTTTCTTCATTTCATGATTACAAATTGGCTTATAATCTATCTTGCTGAATTCATAAAAGTATTTCTAATGGCGCTTTAATGTTCCTATAAAACAAGTAATTATTATTTTTTTAGAATCCATAAAAATGTATTATTGTTTATTTCGAATTAAAACTGTTATTGTAAGTTTTAGAAAACAACTATTATTTGGTTAAATATTGTTATTCATTACATTATGGATTTTTTTTTATATTTTTGTATTCTTGAATGATAAGAGTAGTAGAAACTAAGCAATCTAGATTTATTTATGAAATATAGAAAACAAAATCAAGACTACTACACTCCTATAAAGTAAAAATTAAATCAAGTAGTGATAATTAATAAGTCCAAAAAAATCATTCTGGAGAAATCTCATAAGAATTTTCAAAATCAGAAAAAAATTACATATACATTGTCGATTATTTTTAAAATATTAATTTTTTATTTTAGTTCACCATTGCTTAACGTTATACTATGTTAATAAAAAATGTGTGTCAAGACTTAAAGATTAGTTAATAATAAAATGAAAATAATTGGAAAACTTTCTTTTCATTAGTCTTTTCAAAAGATTATGAATTAATATTTATAATACAATATTATTATAACAAACCCTTCAATAAATGGGTTTCCAAATAAATTTTATTTTTTATGAACCAGCTCTAGAATGTCTTTGTTAATGAATTATTTTTTTCTGTGAACATTGTTCTTTCCGAATTAAATTAAAAGTGAGAAAAATGTATGTAATCTTATACAGTTCGTAAGTAACAAACTGTTTTGGTTAACATCAGTTTATTGAGAAAGCAAGGATGAACAGTGCCTTAAGGTTTTCGAAAATGAAATATTATGTAAAATATTCGGACTTACAAAAGGATGAATTAATGGGAGAATTTAGAAGGCTACACAATGCTGAATTAAGGGAATTGCATTCAGTGAATATAATTAAGGTTATAGCATTGTGGCATATTAGATAGGTGTGTAAGGTTGTAGGGCGTAGTAACGAGCTGATCCCTAAAATGTTCTAAACACTGAACCGACGAGTAAACGTCCGAGGGTTAGGCTGAAACATAGATTGGAGGATTGCGTTAACACTGATTTAGTGGAATTTCGTTTTTCTAACAGGATAACCTAATCCATTGGTTTTAAGGGATTGAATCAGACTTTTTTTTTTCACTTTTTAGTTATTGATTAGTCAATGTTTTTAGTTTTATTCAGAGTTTATTTTCAATAAGACTGGCCTTTAATAGGTAAAACTGGTGCAGCTCCACCAATAATGTAATCAAATAATAAAAGATGTAAGCAAGAATAAACAAAATTTAAACTTAGTTGTAAGTTTCGTCAATTGCAGTTGAAATAAAAAAAATAAACAAATAAAGTTGACTAATACTTTTTATTGATCAAGAATGATTGCAATAATAGATTGGGACAAACACCGTGAAACTAGAAGATACAGACTGGTAAATATTTAGGAAAAATGTTCTTTTTTTTTTTATAGACTATAATAATCAAATATTATATTCTTATATTCTGTAGGATTTAGAATTTGTATTTATTGATTTTAAAATGGATTTAGTGAATGACACAATTTCTTCCTTATTAAACTATAATAGTTTATTTCATATCATACAGCAACGTTTCGGGAGATTTCCCCCATCTTCAGGCTGCTAAAAAACAAATTCAACAAAACCATAAACATGTGCTTACAACAACACTAATATATCATATACACTCAAAGAACTATTTATAAATTATTAACTTGATAACAAAAATAATAAAGAAAATAAGGAAGAAATTGTGTCATTCACTAAATCCATTTTAATTCCATAAGACTCTTCCAGTTAAAGGATTATTAAATATGTATTTATTGATATTTAATAGCAAATAAAAGTTTTTTAATTAGTATAAAAATAGAAGACAATTTTAGTAAATAAATGAGAATTAAAATGATAAAATGTATGTTTACTTTCTGTCAGATTCAAATATGCAAAATAAAAATGAGTTCAGTGTATTAAAAATAAAAATGTATGAAAATTACTTAAACCTTTGGTTATGAGAATTTGAAAATTATAGAAAGGTGCGTAACATTAAACAAAAAAATATTTAAGGGCTATATATGTATATATAGTTGACCGTAAAAATTTATATATAAGAAGATGGTCAGGGTTGCGGTCAAAAGATCCTGACCATCTTCTTATATATTTAAGGGCTAGTTCATAAAAAATAAACTTTATTTGGAAATCCATTCATTGAATGCAATATTGTATTATAAAAGTAATATAAACATCAATTTTCTGAAAAGACTGATGAAAAGAAACTTTTCTAATTATTTTCATTTTATTATTAAGTAATCTATGTCATCTATGTGATCTATGACATCAGTTTATTAACATAGTATATTGTTACTTAAGTTGTGTTACTAAAATAAAAAACACACAATTTCAATATTTTAAAATAATAAAAAATCTATATATAATTTTTTTCTGACTTTGAATATTCTTTCAAATTATCTTCATAATAAAGCATTATTTTATGAATTATTTTTTTTTTTTAGTTTATAAGTGTCTACTGCTTGATTTTGATTTTTACTACAGCAGTGCAATGGTCTTAATTTTTTTTTCTATATCTTACATATAAATATGCATAAATATAGCTTGCTTAGTTTCTATTACTCTTTTTGGTGCGGTTCGGGAGCGTCGTTCAGTATATTTATTTGTAATATTTAAAAGTATAGTTTATGTTTGAGTAAATTTCTTAGTTACCATCGTCCACATATGGTTTCTTACGTTTCGGAAACTGCTGTGTTTAAATATCTTGGCAGAAACTGAGCATTTAGAAAGAAGCACCTGATTACTGTGAGAAATAGGGTAAGTTGTATCTCACATTATTATTATTATTATTTTTTTTTTTGTTTTCTTTTGTTAATCTGCTGAGCTGACAAAAACTTCCAACAAGAACATATTATTATTTATAATCTTAACTCTTAAGACTGGTTAATATTGTTTAAATAAATAAAAATATTTATCCATTTTAGTCTTAAAATATTTTTTATTTCTTTATAATTCCGACGTTTAAACGTTAACGCCAATTCGGCCACCCTCAAGGACAATCTTAGAAATTACCCTAATTTATGGATTGTTGTAAATGACCTAGGCAGAATAGCCTGCATGAAGTTGTTTTTTAAATGATTTTGTTCTAAAATTATATTAATATTATCTTTGAGGATGGCCGAATTGGCCAAAACGTCGGGCTTATAAAGTAATAAAAAATGTTTTTAGACTAAAATGGATAAAAACTTTTATTTATTTATACATTATTATTATTCATATAATTGACAAATATGACGATACATAGTACATGAGTATGGAGTAAATCCCAAAATGTATATTATAATAATATTTTCTTATTGGAAGTTTTCTCCATCTCAGCATATTAACAAATTAATATAAACAACTTCTTTGAAAAGAAAATCCAGAATTTATTGTTTTCTTTTTTCTTCCAACAATGAAGCACATATTGGAAAATTCCTTATCTACTTTATTTGATATATTTCATAAATAGTATACATAGCCCATCTAATTTTGAATATATGTAATTAAAAATATTTTGACGGAAAATTATGTTGTTTTTATGTATTTTTTGGTATGACTTCCTATTTGAAATCATATTTTAAAGTTTAATTAATTCTCAATATTATTATTTGCATAAGTAAAAGGTGTAGTGAATTTTGATAAGGTTGATATTGGCCCATTTCTACATTAAACCAACTTTTTTCTAAATTTAGACCAAACCAAATGTGCCTTTTTGAAGCTTAGGTTTATCAAGCTTAATTCGTTTACATATGCATTGTAGTGATAAAATTTGATGTAACTGATAATAAACCATTAAGTTATCAACTTGCATAATCCCAGAGAATTTCATCAAAATCAGGTTATCGGAAGCGGATGTGACTACAGACAGACAGACTGACAGATTCGAAATTGATTATACTTGAAATTGATTCAATTCAAAGATTTATTATGAAGAAGATGGTCAGTTGGTTGTTGCACGGGTGAGAATAGGAGTGTATTGCAGTGATGAAATTTGATTAAATTGATTAGTAACCATAAAGGTACCAAATTGCATGATCCCGTAAAATATCAAATTATGAAGAAGATGGTCAGTTGGTTGTTGCACGAGTGAGAATAGGATATTCCAACTTAACACACATCCACTTAATCACAAAAGAGGACCAACCTAAATGCCAAACCTGTCAGTCCCCATTATCCATAAAATATATAATTGAAGAATGCACATCATTTTATCAAGCCTTAAAAAATAATGAAACCTCATTCAAGATAATTAGCTCTAAAGCATATTCCATAGACAAAATCATAAAAGTTCGGAAAGAAACCCAAATGTATTTTAAAATATACATTACCAATATCGACCAGTGTAGTTGCTAAAAGAAAACAGTCTGTATTACAATTATTCATCTATCAAATGCCATAGACAAGAAGATAAATAAAGCAAAAAGAGCATAATAACCAAGAAGTTGATTGCCAAGAATAAAACTATAAACTAATCTAATTAAAATTATTAATGAAAAAAGAATTATTTGAAAACAATTTCAACTATTGTTGAATGAATTAGTTTTCAAAAGTATAGGAGTGGAATTTAATAATGAAGAATAAATAAATTTTTGTTTGATAATGAATTATTTATTTTGTTTCCTCTTGTAACTGTGGATCAGGGACACACAATAAGTAACAGGAATTTAAATTATTTAGTATTATAACTAGTATATATTATAACATTCATTTTATCAAATTTATGTATTTATTTTTATGGTACATTGAAGATATGACTAGGTCAGAGTGCTACATTACATACAAATGTAGTTCCACTCTTGATGAACTCTCTGCCATAGTCATCCTGATAAAGGCCCCAACACTTGAGGTTGAAACTCAACACTCAATAAAATATAAGCTTAACTTATTAGTGATCTATCCAACCTTCTATAATAAACCTTTAATTTTTAGGACCAAGTTGTAACTCAAAAACCTTCCAACAGATAGTGTATGTATAGTCAAAATGATAGCTAGTATTTGCATTTATACTTTGCCATTCATTTCTATTTGTAATAAATATGGAAGTTAGCTTAAATACAACTTATCTATACTTTAAAATCATCTTAAACATAACAATAGTCATAAAATGGAATTTTTTGTTCAAGTAACGAATAAATATTAACATATTAATTTTGAGTCATTTACACAATGAAAGAAGATATAATACAGTCTTCTTAAATATTAATAAACATACTTTATTTATTTATCTCTGTAAAGATATATTATAGTTCAAAAACTATTCAACAGATGGTGTTTGTGCTGTTCTAGTTAAAACGTTCTAATAAAGAATAGATTTCAGATTATTTATATCACCAAGACCATTTGGAGCCAATCATGGAATTATTTCTAGAACCTGGGGCGCCACCAAAAGAATAAAATAAATAAATAAAAACTAAGAAACTGTTTAAGTTGAAAGTTTTATATTTTTGTCTGATTTAAAAGAAAAATTAACTCATTATTCAAATAAGCAATCTAATGACATTAGCTGGTCTCGCGGCCATCTTCTTTTCAGGCACCTCCGAGGATTGTCAGGAATGAAAGAGGATGCAAGGTTAGAAACTAGTGGTTTGAGTGGTTAGCGAGTTTGTAATGGAAGGAGTGATATCTGGTTCGGGCTAGATCGGTTACATAGGGAACATTAAGGTCTTTATGTATGATTTTATTTGTGACGAAGTAAGGAGCATTAAGGATTTTACGAAGGATTTTGGATTGTAAGGATTGAATTCGAGAGGAATTCGAAGGTTTAGGGGAGTCCCAAAGCTCAACTCCAGATGTTCAGATTGGCCTTATTACAGTCATGTACATCAGTCTTTTGTAATGTGTTGGAAGTTTAGACCCCTTGTCTAGTAAGTGCTGTAATAGTCGAAATCGACGTGCAGTTTGCTGTCTTTTCAGTCTCGTGTGAGGATTCCAGGTTAATCGTTTGTCCAAATGTAGTCCAACGAAGCGGATCTGTTCGACAGGGGTAAGAGTAACATTATTAAATGAAACTGTAGGGCAGTCGGAAGGTTTACGACGAAGGGTAAAGGTGATTTGATGGGATTTGTTGGAATTAATCTTAACCCTCCAATTACGACACCATTCTTCGAGGGCTGTGATATGGAACACAAATCTTAAAGGCGAATCTACATGTTGGCCAAGACGTGGCGAACTCAGGCATGCGCGAGCATGTGGATGGGTAGCTTGACTTGGCTGGTACGAGTCGGTTTTTTGGAGACAGATCAAAGGGGGTTTGTGAGAGCGCTCGTGTAGCATTTCCACCATTGTTCTTTGTTTAGTTGCAACTGAGAGCTGTTAGGAGATCAAAGGTGATTATTGTTACTTGTTAATAAGTTTTATATGTAATTTCATTTTCTTTTTTTTTTTTTTTTTGTAATAATAATAATACAATCCAGTGGCTGAAACCATTTCTACGTCTGCCGTAATTGCATCTCTGGTAAACACTGACTTGATAAGGCCACATAAGATGCCGTTTATAATGACCTGTAAGAACACCTATTAGCGAACGGAGTTCATTTTTGTTTCTGTTAAGAGTTGGACAAAGCCCCCAACATCCTTATGTGTGATTTGTATCCAAATTTCTGAATTGATAAGTATGTCTAGGTAATTGAATTAATAAGTTTTTGATACAGATTCAAGAACAAAGGTTGAATTCATAGGTTATGTTGTACCATTTCTATGAATTTTTATCTGCTACCTGTTTTCATGGCTGCCAGGTCATTGTGGGATCACTGGGAATGAAAAGGCAGACTAGCTATAAATACAGGTCAAGCCGTAACATCATCAACATGCAAAGGTGTTATTTCTTGGATCAAAGAAATTGGATGACAAGAGTGGCAAGACGAATAGTACATCACGAGAGACAACAAGTTAAGAATGGTCCAACAGACAGTGAAACGTCCAACCAGAAACTTGAATCTGCTACGGAGAGGAGATGTGGTATTAACCCGTCTTCGGATAGGCCATACTCGACTCACCCTCGATCATCTAATGAAAAAAAAATACACCGATGTGTCGCTACTGCGGAAACGATCTCACTGTTAGGCATATTCTCGCTGAATGTATTGCTCACGAACCACACCGGTTCTCTTCAGATTTACAGAAAATGTTGAGAGAAGATCCCACAACAAATAAACAAAACTTTTTCGCTTTCTAAAAATCATTAATATTTATGATCACATATAGTCTAACTGTCCAGCATAGATAAGTGGATGCAAAATTTAATATAGTAATTTACTAACTACATCAAATCTAATTGCAACTTTGTAAAATGTAATTGTAAATATGTAATATTAATTGTAAATTTGTAATTTGTAACTCTCACTTTATAACTTTGTGAATATGTCATTTGTAATCTACTAACTTTGTAAATTCAGTGTCAATGGCCCTAGTGGTCAAATCACTTAAACAAATAAATTATCATGTACCTCGTATGTTACCTTTATTTATTGCGTTGATAAAAGTCTGAAGAACACACAAGTGTGTGTATAGTGACGTTTGTCGTTTCCTTTGTTTACTAAACATTTGTACAAGTGTTATATTCAACAGGTTTATTCGTGTTTATATCGAAACATAAAACGCAGAGACATTGTTCACAACCTGATATTTATAATGCAGATCTATTTGGAATTAATAATAGACTTATTTGAATAATAAAATTTACATAATTGAGTAATTATAGTGTTTTGTTTGTCAATTATGGAATGTTTCTTTGAAGAAAATGTCGACTCCATTATTCGGAATGTATCTTTTCTTTCAATTTTACTTTTTTTTTTTTTTTTTTTTTTTTAAGATGTGACTTTAAATCGGAACGGAGAGAGTTAAATACAATCGTTAATGAATAGACATGAAGAGAGGAGAGTCTTTTAGTGAAATAAAATGTAAATTATCGTAATTAATAAATAAGAAGATGTGATGCAAGGAGCCCCCACGTAGGCAGCCCTGGCGCCACTAGCCCACGCTCAGCTGTTGGCTCCCGCCAGATCTGACCAATTAACATTGCAAATCCAGGACCTGTTCCTCCGAGTCAACCAATCAGGCGGCACTTTGAGGACATGTGTTTTCGGTCACCTGTTTGTATACCGATTTGCAACTGATTGAATTCGTCTACTTTGATGTCGGTCAGAACAAATAAGAAATCTTGTGTACTTCTACACTCTAGCCGTAGCGCGAGTATGTGAATGGGTTATTTTGCTTGCCTATTACAAGTTGGACTAAATTTGTTGCCAATCCGTCGAGAGTCAGTTTTTGGACACAAATCAAAGAGAGTTCGTGAGAGCGCTTGTGTAGAATCTCCACCATTGTTCTTTGTTAAGCTGTAACTGAGAACTTTTAAGGGGCCTCTACATGTTGGCCGAGCCATGGCGAACTTAGACATACGCGAGCATGTGGATGGGTGGCTCGGTTTGGTTGGCCTAGGCTCGTTGCCGAGCCGTCGAGAGTCGGTTTTTGGACAGAGATCAAAGGGGTTCGTGAGAGCGCTCGTGTAGCATCTACACCATTGTTCTTTGTCTAGTTACAACTGAGAGCTGTTAGGAGGTTAAAGGTGTTTGTTGGTACTTTTTATAATAAGTTTTATATTTAATCTTATTTATTTATATTTAATTTCCTTTCATTTTCTTTTTTTGTAATAAAAATAATACAATCCAAGTGCAATGGCTGAAACCACTATTACGTCCGCCATGTTTGCCTCTCTGAATAACACTGACATGTGGATGGCCCGCTCTTTGTTTGCCGAGCATTTGAACGAGCCTCCGATCCGTGGCGAGCGGCCAACATGTGGATCCACCTTTAGAAGGTGTTGTTTGGTGTAATCTGGCCTAATGAATTAGTAAAAAATGACTTACACCACTTTGAGTCCCACAGGCCGAAATAGCTATACTATACTATATAATAAACTTCAATAACGCAACACTGGATACGTTAATTCTTTATACATGAAGAAGAATGAACATAATTAATATATCTTTACAATCTTAACAACAGCACATTTATGAAAGTTAAAATAAAAGTTGAATTTAAAGCTTACCAGGTCCAATTTTTGTTTAATTGGTGTCATCCGCCATCATCTTTGTCGTATTTGACGGTTTCTTTCATTTAATCGTATTTCATTTTCTTTTTTTTTTTTGTAATAAAAATAATATACTACCAGTGCAATGGCTGTTACAACTTGTACGTCCGCCATGTTTGCCTCTGAAAAACACTAGCATGTGGATAAGGTGCTTGGATGATTCCTTTGTTTACCGAGCGTTTGTACTGGTCTCCGATTTACGGCAAGTGGCCAACATGTAGATCTGCCTTAACACTTGGCACACTGCACCGTTTCGGACGTTATCTACGAGCAACTCGACGCAACTTTTTCGTAAAATCGTTACAATTACAAAATACTGTGTTCAAGTAAATAAACATAACTAGAGGTGCGGAAGAAAATGTAAATTATGAGTTGTCTGTCGTTTTCTTTAGTACCTTTCATTATATTGAATTAAATTATTTTCACAATTTTTATATTTTTAACCCATTGACAGTTTATCTCGTGACAGTTTTGGGCAGTGCGTCAAGTAGCATTCAGGTTATCTCGTGCCATGCACGGGCAGAGTAAGGCCTTCTAACTGTTTACTAAAGAGATCTAAGACTAGGATTAGATTCTTTGCTTCTTCTGTATTCTAAGATTATTAGAACTGAAGAAGAAGACGTGGTTTAGTTTTGAATTCAGTCTGTCGTCGGGTTAGAAACCGATCACACAATCTCTCGCACTAGAGTTTAGTGCTTCATTAGTTGTAACTAATAACAAAATACTACAAGGAAGTACCAAGCCCAAAGTTGGTAGACTTTCCTCAACATACAGCTCCGATTGACAGAAAGATATTTTATTGATATTATTCTGTCAACTGCCAAAGAGGCCAAACGGTTTGGACTTTGTGTAGTGTGCTGTTCGAAACGAATAAGTGGAAAACAAGTGAGGAAGGAAACTAGATACTACTGCCTGGATAGGGACATTGGCTTATGTATCCTGGATTATAAAATCTATCACACGGGCTAATTACTAATATGGTACATATAAAATCATTTTTTTAACATTTTTTATTACATGCTGTAGTATTTCTGAACATGAAAAAACCATACTAGAATTCGAAATTTTGTCACACTGTGAAAGGGTTAATCATGACTTACATATTTCCATACATGCATAACTTAATATCAATTACATATTCTTTCGCATCTTTAATTATGTTTATTTCTTTATTTAGATGTCAATACCTGATTTTTAATATTTTGTTTAATTCTTACCTCTACAATATTATATACTTATCTTCTATTAGTATCAACAACTATCAATTTAAATTGAAGAAAGATAGTTCGGGTACCGGTCAATGAAGGTATAAAAGTAGTAAAAGAAAACTATTTATTGTAAACCAACGTTTCGACCCACTTTGCACGGCTTCGTTAGGGCTGATAAGATTGATGTTCTATTACCTACTACCAGTAGGTAACAAAACATCATTCTAGCTTTTAGCCTTGCTTCCTCTTCCATTCATGAGAATCTTTCGATGCGCATGAAAAGAAGATGGCCACGAGACCTTCTAATCCACAACTTATGAAGGGTCACTTTATGAGGCTGCGTGGACCTCGGAGGGCTCTTGGACCCGAAACAAAAAAATCCAGCGGTGTCAGTTCTGGAGTGCATTACAGACTGGAGTCCAGTTCCGTTCGACCACCGCTGCTTTGGAAGGAAGATGCCGAAACTGTCTTAATGTTAAAAGTAATCACTTTGAGCAGCATTTAATATGGATGTTAATGTTTACATTTCGTTTATAAAGCAGTTGGAACATTTGTTTATTTATTATAACATAAACAGTTCATAACAATAAAAATATATAAACGTATATATCTCCAAAACAAATGTAAACGGATAAATATTCGTATTGAAGTTTTTTCTTATTTTGAGATGCTTAATTCATGTATACTGTAAGTGGCTAATAGTTTTTAAATGGAAAAATAAGAGAGATGAAGGATGAACAATACCTTTAGAACTCAATATTATATTTGCTTAATTACAACTTACTTTATTGACTTAGAACAATAATTTCAATCATGATATAAAGGTTACAACTCAGTAGTAACTAAGAGTTTATCCAGTCAGTACACGCCAAAAAAACAAATATTACACCTTCCACAAACTCGAACAAACATTCTTCTTCGAACTATAACAATCACAGCTCCAAAAGTAACCTTCGCGCATCTCTCTCTCGTCAGTGTTGCCCACGTAGTGTTGCCATCTCACATATTCAGTTAGGACACTTAACCCTTAAACGTTCTGATATAAACAGTAAAAAAAAAAAGATACTTTTTTTTTACTATTTATATACATAGAAGCTAATCTGGAACTACTATAGATTATAAATACCGCTCCTAGGTGTGCTCAACTAATCTACTGGGAGTCGACTCTACCTGGAAATCAACAGGTGAGAAAAAGTTCTGTACCTGAGAGAAGCCCCTTACACCTGCTTAGCTCATCCATCTTTCTTTTATCTTTTATCGGGTTCCCTCCTCCTTTTTTTGTAGTAAAAGCTTATATAATTTTCATATAAATGGATAACGAATTCGTAAATCCTCGTGTTAATGTTTTGTCAGATAGTGAAAAGCTTGTTAGTAGACGCTTAGATGTGATTTAGACGTCTGTAAGTATGTTTAGTCCGTTTTGATTGTTAATGTATTAGGTATCGTGCTAGAACTACACGTTTGATTCGCCGCATACTTTATACTTATACAAAAACTTTGTAAAGAAAGGAAACAACAAACCACACGCTTGTTTTGTTTTTTATTTGTTCGATTTATTTTTTTCATTATAAAAAGAAACTAATTAAAGATAGGCTAAACGATAGAAAACCTAAATATCACGAGAGTAGGTTGTAGATATAAATAATATTACTTAACCTATAAATTCAACTTTCGTTCTTGAATTTTTATCACTTGTTAATTTAATTACCTAGACAAATAATCGGGGTGTTCATGATGTGTTAAATGTAAAATGTTTTACCATGTTGAATGTAAGTACATAAGTATTGTACATAAGTACAGGATTGTGAACAGCCATAGGGCTTAAATAGTTAAAGTCATGTTAAATACCTAAGAGCTCCTAGTGGATTTTCTGAACAACTTGTTTTATAATTTCTCATTCCAATACGACAGGTTATTGTTTACTTCATTAAGTTTTGATTAAAGTAATGTATTACAACATGCCTAAAGTAAGTGAAAAGTGAAAGTTTGGCTACGGGGTGCTTTGCTGATCATTTAATTTGTGAGGAATAGAATCAAGATGAACTAATTACATCATTATATCAACTATCATTACATTATTATTATTGTAATCCATTTTAAAAACATCCAAAACAATACTAACACAATCCACTAGTAAGTAACCTAACACAACAAACAAAACGGTGACGAGCTCAGCTGGTCCGTTGCGTGACGTCATTCTCTATTTAACAGACCTAGTAACAGACTCTCAACCATAGGGGTATTCATGATCTTTGGTTTAACATGTTAAAGCGTGTTAAATGGAAAAACTCATGTTAAATCGAAAACAATTGCCTTTTACCGTGGTAAAACGAAATAACATTTAACATGGCTGAGAGTCTGTTACTTGGTCTGTTAAATGGAGAATGACGTTACACACTAGACCAGTTGAGATCGCCGCCATTTTGGTTATTGTGACAGCTCAGTTATTCCGTGTGTTTGTAGTATTCATATCCCTGTTATTAAACCAGAATGTATAATTGTAATGATACATTTGAGAAAAAAAAACAGTAAAAAAAAACAATGTAATTTCATTCTACTATCTGAAAATTTGTAAACGCTCGCCAGATAAAAATCTCACTATATGAACCATGTAATTATTCTTAGGGGACATATGTCCCAGAATAAAATTATTTTTTCATTTCATTTCATAAGCTATACTTTCACACAAATTCCACTTTTCACTCACTCTAGGCATGTTGTAATTAATTACTTAAATCAAAACTGAAGTAAACAATAACATGAGGGTCTGGAAGGAAGGTTATAAACATAAAGGCTTATACAACAAGTTGCTGAGAAAATCCGCTAATGGCTCTTATGCATTTAACGTTTAACATGACTTCAAATAGGGCTGCTCACAATCTTATAGTTATAAAATTTAACATGGTAAAACATTTAACATTTAACACAACATCATGAATACCCCTCATTTTATATGTTATATGTTAGGGGTATTCATGATGTGTTAAATGTAAAATATTTTGCCATGTTAAATGTAATAAGTATAGGATTATGAGCAGTCCTATTTAAAATCATGTTAAATGTTAAATGCATAAGAGCTCCTTGCGGATTTTCTGAGCACCTTGTTTTATAACATTTCCTTTAAAAACTTCATGTTAGTGTTTACTTCTAAGTTTTGATTAAATTAATTTATTACAACATGCCTAAAGTAAGTGAAAAATAGAGGTTGTGTGAATGTTCAGCTACTTAGTGCCTTGTTGATCATCTAACTAGTGAGGAAGGGAATCAAGATGAGCTAATTGACAACTTTCATTACATTATTATTATTGTCATCCATTGCTTTATTAGTTTTAAAAAGATCCAAATCGATAAAAACACAATCTACGATCAAGTAACCTAACACAACAAACAAAACGGTGACGAGCTCAGCTGGTCTGTAGTGTGACGTCATTCTCCATTTAACATACCTAGTAACACTCTGAACCATGTTACGTGTTATTTCGTTTTAACATGCTAAAATAATAAAATATTTCTCCATTTAACTTAAGTTTTTCTTTTTAAAATGTTAAACTAAAGATCATGAATACTCCCAATGTCTTAATAAATACATATATTTGTGCTATTAAATAGGAAATAAACTACTAAAGTTCATTAACAACATTTTAAACAAGGAATTTACAACGAATCGATAGAATTTTAAAATATGCAATCATCCAGGACTCCACATAAACACAAGCGATTGGTTCCCACTATGTTTTATCCAGGCATTGATAGAATTAAAAAAAAAAATACCACCATCTTTTACATTAACAAAATATTTATAGGCTAAATAAAAGGAAACGTAAATATCAGCGAAGTACGAATTTTATTTATTTTATTATTTATTATATTTA
>NW_027109442.1:52142-58691 GCF_000696795.3 Halyomorpha halys
TTTTATTTGAATTATACGAGATAAAAATTCTTAGAATTGATACTACGAAACCTATAATGCAACCTTTGTTCATGTTATTAGGTTTATCAGAAACATTTTAATGCAATTACATAGATATATAAGATCTATATAAATGTACATTTGCGCTATGTCAAATCAAGTTAATTAATATTTGTAACAATGTATTTACACCAAATTGATAGGATTTTTTTTTTATTTATTTAAATAATTACATCTAATATGGTCCGACTAGATGGTATTTATCGATTAGAGCCAAAATAACACATAAAATGATAAACTTAATTAAAATGTTAATATTACAGTTTAGACTATTAGTGCGTTGTGGAGGTTATACAATTTTTAAGGTAGATAAGTGCAATATGAATTGATCTAAAGTGATACAATTAATATTTTAATTTACAACTACTAAAATGAAAATAAAGTAGAAAATAAAAATAAAATAATAATTGTTAAAAAAAATTAAATAAAAAATAATAACAATAATAATAATTAAAATAACTTAATGGATTATGAAGTGAATAATAAAGCTGATAATTTACAATAAATAAATAAATAGAACTAAATGCAGACCTAACACAGCACTTGTCGAGGTGCATCTACATGTTTGCCAAACAATGACTAATTTTAATATTTAATTAAAATATACAATCTTAAACTAGAGTTAATTATTAAATTCAAAGTTTGGGGAAATTTTTTAATTTATTAAAACTCTGAGAGCGCAACTATTCATCTACTTACGCACGCTTGTGCATATGCGAATTAGCCATTGTTTGGCAAACTTGTAGAGGCACCTTCACAAGTGCTGTGTCTGGTCTGTATTTATTTCTTTTTATCCTTATAATGCCATTGGTAAAACGTTGAGTATTAAGTTATTTATTGGAATTTTAGAAATTTGAGACTGTTTTGGAGTTTATTATTATCTTTCTCCAAAATTCACCTGTCATTTACATATTCATCTGTTTGCGCACGCTTGTGCCTGTGCGAATTAGCCATTTGGGGTTTTCGTGATCTTTAGTTTAACATGTTACATATTAAATATTTTCTTATTTTACCTAGTTCAAACGATATACCATATAACATGGTCTGTAGATAGAGAATGACGTCACGCAACAAACCGGCTGAGCTCGTCAATGTTTTGTTTGTTATTCTCTTAACTAACTTGTTCATTCATCATTTTGAACACTAATACTCAATTTAGAGGAGGTATAGAAGTTCGGAAAACCTTAAAAACCGTGAAACAAATAAATAGACGAAATTTATTTCCACTGAACTTTTATTCACTTTTCGTTCATAAAAGTATGGTCCAGTCATTGAACAAAACTGGCCAGTAAGCAACTTAAACATATAATAATTTATTTCAATCATATATTCAGAATGACCTATATCTAATGTCTTCATGAATTTTAAATTTATTCTACTTTAGTACTATCTACTTCTAGGTCAAAGCGAGTAATTAAAGTAGTATATTATGGGTAATATTTCAGTTATTTTATTAGGAGACGTATAATAAATTTATATACCGGTTTTATTTGTGGAAATGCACCAATAAAACTGTAGCAAAGCTCCAAAACAGTCTCAAGTTTCTTAAATACCAATAATTAACTTAGAACTCAACGTTTTACCAATGGTATCACTAGGAGAAAAATAATTTAGAACAAATAAGTGCAGACCAGACACAAAACATGTACAAGTGCATCTACAGATTTGCTAAACAATGGCTAATTTCCACATGCATAACCGTGCGCAAACAAATGAATAAATGTAATCTCAGTGTTTTAATAAATTGAATAATTTTTCCAACCTTTGGTTTTAATAATTGCCTCCTATTTATGGTTGTATAATTAAATATTTTATCGATTCGATATAAATACATTGTTTCAAATCTTGGGAATTAACTTGAGCGTTTTTTTTTTTTAATTTAACATAGCACTAATAAACATTTATAAAGACATTATATGTATAGGTAATTAGATAAAAGTTTCTGATAAAAATTCTAGAACAAAGATTGAATTTATAGGTTATGTAATTTATAGGTTATCTGTATCTACAACCTACCTGATATTTACGTTTTAGCCCATCTTTATTTTGTTCTTTATTATAATGAAAATTATATAAATCGAATGTGATAGCTGGGAAAAAAAACAAAACAAAACAAGTATTTTTGCACGTCTCGTGCCCCTGCCTAATATTGACAAATATTTACCTCCGATATTTGACACCTCATTTGATGTATAAACATTTGATGATAATTGCCAATATTGTAACAACCATACTGTTCGTCCAATTCTGGAACTTTTTTTAAATTTTATTTTTAACGAAAGGACTCACCTGGAACCAACATACTAGCATAAAAGACAAGAACTGAACAGACGATTCAGCCAACTATACCGACTGCTCAGCCGGACCTCTCATCTCTCACTGGAAAACAAACTACTAATTTATAAGACTATTGTATGTAGTATGCCTTCAACCGCATTGTAAGACACACTTCACTTTTGTTTGGCTGGTTGGATTTGAGTGGACTGTATAATTGACAAATAAAACATGATTAAATGTAATAAAATTCTATTGTTTTATGTTAAAAGAAATGTAGGAAGTGACAGAAAGAAAACATTATGATTAGATTGTTAGTAGAATTTTGTATGACTGGGCTATGGAAATTGTAGATCTAACATTGAGGTGGTTGATGATGACGTGGATGTTAACTATTGCTATGTGGACTTAATTCTTTCTTCCCGCCGCATCTCCAAGCCTCTCCTCCCTCTGCTGCTGGGAACCACTCAAGTAAATCTACTCACTCATGGTGGATATTACCGATGAGTGAATGAAAGAAAGGATGGACGCTTCTCTGGCTGAGACAAGATGGCTATCTCTCACTCATCTGGGTTGCTTCTCTTGCCACCAAGAGCGCTGGAGGAGGCAAGCTTTTGATGCTGGTCACATGGGCGCTACTAATACTATACATGGCATCCTTTCTGATTCAACCTTTCCGTTGCCGTAGGTTACCGGAACAACTATACTCCGACTTATCTAGGCCTATGGACTTGAACTTTGGGGAACAGCTAAACCGTCGAACATCAAACATATCTAATCATTTCAATTCGAAATCCTTAGAACCATAGTTAATGCACCCTATTTATTATGTTTCCAACAGAAAACTACACAATGACCTTCATATCCTTTTGTCCTTGACCTCATACCAACCAAATTCTCAAAATTCCATATAAACCTTTCCAACCATCCTAATCCTTTGGTTCAAACCTTATCTAGTTTCACCCATCCCTACAGCCCCGGTCTTGTAGCATCTCCACCATTGTTCTTTGTCTAGTTGGAACTGAGAGCTGTTAGGAGGTTAAAGGTGTTTGTTGGGACTTTTTATAATAAGTTTTATATTGAATCCTATTTATTTATATTTAATTTTCTTTTTTTTTGTAATAAAAATAATATAATCCCGGTGCAATGGTTGAAACCTCTTGTACGTCCGCCATGCTTGCCTCTCAGATTCGTGGCGAACGGCCAACATGTGGATCTGCCTTTATCATTCCTGACGAAGCCCTGCAAAGTGGGGCGAAACGTTGGTAAACAATTAATAGTTTTTTTTATTATTTTGAAACCTTTCAGATTAGGTTTACATCTCACAAATATTGTTTGATGGGAGGAACAAATTACGGTGAATTCGTAGGTATTTGAGTGTAACCGCACTCATCAATATAATTAGACACATTTCATTTTAGGTTGTTTTTTTTTTCACATTTACCACCTCAGTGCGGCATCTGATACGAAAATATTAGTTTTTCAACTCAATACTCTCGTATTTATTGTAAAGATTGGTAGTGGAATAGCTTATAAGAAGTCTTTAGGTATATAGGATTCAGATCGATTACCATACTGACCCAGTTGTCAACTGCATCTTCCGAGGACATCTTCCTTGCCGGACCTCGTTATAGCAGAAGAAAAAAAAGGACTAGAGAGCGGAGGAGGTCTATCGACAGACCCAGGGTGGGGCGTTCGTCTCGGTGCGTGGGAGGTTCTTGGATCAATCTCAAATGGCTTCCATAGGAGTCATCTTTTTTCCCTTTGTCCCGGCATTTGCTATTGCTACACTATTTAGCCCCCCATGTGACCTTTCTCATGCCCACATCTGGGTCATCGGATATATCTTTTCTCCTTTGTCATTCCTCTTCTGACAGCCTCATAATTGTCGACAAATAGCCTAAATATTTTTTCAAGAGGCCGTGGGAGTATTGAGTATTCGTCCTGGCAACGAATCTTGTAGCTCTTTCGGTAACTTCAAAATTCGTTTTGTAGAGAAAAGAAAAGACAGTATTAAAATAAAATGAAATGTGTTCAGGAGAATAAAATATATCCGTAACTCAGAGGAAAAGGAAGGTAAAGATTTTTCTTTATATTTATCTATAAGATAACTATGCTTCACATATTCTGTGGCTTCGTTTAATAACAATCGATATCTAAATACTAAATACAAAATTTTTTTTTAATATTTATTTATTGCTATTTACAACTGTACATTATAATACATTTAGTAAATCTGATCTAAGTTAAATTGGAGTGTTACAGGCGTGTAGAGAAACTACCCATTGGTAGCACTCTAATGACATTTTACATTAATTAGCTGGCCTCGTGGCATCTTCTTTTCAGGCGCCTCGGAGGATTGTCAGGAATGAAAGAGGATGCAAGATTAGAAACTAGTAGAGTTTATAATGGAAGGAGTGATATCTGGTTGGCCAAATCGGCAACATAGGGAACATTAAAGTCTTTATGTATGATTTTATTTGTGACAAAGTAAGGAGCATTGAGGATTTTACGAAGGATTTCGGATTGTAAGTATTGTATATGAGAGGAATTCGAAGGTTTAGTGAAGCCACAAAGCTCAACTCCATATGTCCAAATTGGCCTTATTATAGTCATGTAGATCAGTCTTCTTTAATGAGTTGGAAGTTTAGACCGTTTGTCTAGTAAGTGCTGTAATAGTCGAAATCGACGTGCAGTTTCCTGTCTTTTCAGAAAAATGAATTCGAAAAACTGAAACTAAGGCTGTGATAGTGACAAATCTGAAAAAAAAATTGCAATGGACGTATTTTACTTTTATCTACATACATGTGTAAACATTCATAGGTGGCGAATAGTAATGTAACTTTTTTTGTTGAATGGGTAAAGTTTTAATACAACTATCAATAAAAGTGTATAAAGTGAAAGTAGTTCTCTACCGGGAAAAATACTGATGTTTACCATTAGCTACTGTCATATAATTCAACACATGGTAGTATCTGCAACAGCTGCAACATTGCGTATGAAATATCACCGTGGAAATAAAATTTAATGTAACAGGAGCTAAATTCAGTCATGCTGTCATGACAGCATATTTCCTCAGTTTGGCCCATCGCCGGTATATGTGCCGTCGCGTTTTAAACTTTTCAAAATTAGTCAACGTTTCTGACAAATCGCAAATCACTAGTGGAAATTATAGCCCGTTATCGTGTCACATCATTACGGAAAATCATAATTATCACATGTACGAAAATAAAAGTCAGCACATCTCACATCAACAGTCTAAACAGAGAAACCAGATACGGCTCATCATACCATGACATCTAAACCTATGCTGTATGGCTTAAATATTCACACTATGCAATAATTAACAATGGAGATCATATTCATTACGTCCTGGTCCAATTATTTTAAAAGATAGAAGTTTTATCTTAATTTTTTTTTACTAATTTATTTATTGTTATTCACATATGTATAAAAATATATACAACTAGTAAATTTGTAATAAGTTATAAAATGACATAATACAAACATGTGGAAAATCTACCCATTGATCGAACTCCAATTACATTTCTAGAGGAGAAGATCTAGGGGCCATCGTCTTTTCAGACGCCTATAAGGATTATCAGAAGATTTTACGAAGAATTTTGGACTGTAAGGAATTGATACGAGAGGAATTCGAGGGTTTAGTGGAGCCCCAAAGCTGGTCTTAAAATATTTTTCTTATTATACTAATTTGATTTTCTAAGAGTAAAAGACTTGTACCATTACAACTCGTGAATACTCAGAACTATTTACGTTTTTCAAGAAGACAATTTGTTCAAAATCACGCTTAGCAGCTAGATTTTTCCCCAATTAAGGATAACCAGTATATAGAGACTGGATGTGCATCAGGAGGGTCTCTTGATCTCGGGGTCGATTCATTCCTAAAAAATAATGAACAATAAATAAATAAACATATAAAATGAATAAATATATGCAATAGCTATAGATTCATTTTCAAGAATAAAAGTAAGGATTATAGTTGAATTTGTAGTCACCTCTTGGTTAATAAGAAATAGCCAATTGCACTGTTAACTGCAATTTTATTTTTAAATGTATTTATTGAAGAGAATTAATACAATGTGGCAGAAATTAAGAGTATTCATTATTAATGTTCAAATATAACATTCATACAATATATCCAAAATTAGAAAAGAAAAAAAATTAATATATATATAAAGCTTTAATCAAGTACTT
>NW_027109442.1:58741-71754 GCF_000696795.3 Halyomorpha halys
TTGTTCCTACTTTTTAAGATATACAGAATGAAAAAATAGTTTTTTTATCGCTTTGAAACAGCCGCCATTTTATTCTCCCTACCTATATATAGATAATTGACCGTATAATTTCAAATATGAAGAAGTTGGTAAGGGTTGCGGTCAAAAAGAATTCTGTAAAGCTATCTTGAATCCCTATAAAGTAGGGCGAAACGTCGGAAAATAAATACTTTTAAACTAGTTTTGTTTTTTTACCGTAATTCTGACCATCTTTTTCATATTTGAACAAAAAAATAAACTTAAAATAATAATAATAAAGAAATATATAAGTAAAAAATAATACTATCTTGATTTGTATCAATAAAACTAAAAATTTATATAAAATATAATAAAATAAAACTTATCACATAATAAAGAAAAGTAAAAAAAATTATACACATGGCAAAGAAAATTAAATTTAAGTAACAGTAAAAAGAAAATTGCTCCTATGAAAAATATTTACATTCTTCATGAGAACTCCGAGTTCCCTCCAAGCTTTGCCACCTTTGAGGGGAAGGCAAAGGTTCTTGGAGTTAGTAGCATAGTGCCTTACCACTGAGCCACCCGCTCCCTTTTGTTTTAATACCCCTTGAATTTGTTTTACTAACTTACTTTTATTATTTAATAATGATATCATTGTATATCGTCAGTGTGCATGGGCATACCCAGCTTCGGGCAGGAGGGCATTTTTTTTTCTCCTCTGGAAGAAAAAAAAATTATTAATTTAATGAAAGCAATTTTTTTTTTTAAAGGAAATACTAATTGTGATAATTAATAATGCACTGCTATAAAGATATATAATTTTCTTAAAATTTTGGTTTCATTCGCCTTTTCCGTGCTGCAATGTCACAAAATGGTTGACTATGACTTGCCTCTAGTTCGATCCTGAGTAAGCCCTTGTGTTGCACAAGACTAAATTCCCATATCCTTTAATCATTAATATCAAATCTCATAGTTATAGTAACTAAGCCAGGTCGACCAGATGGATCTGGTAATAAAGAAATACAGAAATAATAAAACTTCTTTATAAAAGCAAAAAAGGCCATCTGCCCTATTTGGTGCCCCCCCTATAAACCCTGTGACCTTAATATCTTAAAATGTAAAGAAATATATTCTGCTTGGCTACATTGTAGGCATTTCTCGAACTATCTTCACATGATATAAGTATATCTACTTAATTCTGTTAGTACAAGAACCCAAGAGGAGAAAAAAGGCAATTATCTCACCCAAATTTTTTATTAAATTAATGAAAACTATGTATAATTAAAGTCATTCGAAGCTTTATATCTTATAAAGTAGGAACAACACAAGAAAACCTAAGAGAACGTCATTTAAAGAAGAGTAAATTTGCTAAAATATGAGCCCTAAAAGAGCTATTTACGTCCAATAATTCCTGAGATATAGCTTTTTAAAAAGGAACATTTCTTAAAAATCTACTGAAAGATTAGTCGTTAGTTAACTTATTTTGAGAAATCTATATCTCAGGAACTATGTGACGTACAGATGTCTATTAGCCCTCAAATTAAAGCTAGCTTAATGGACTATAAAGACGTTTATGACCTTTACCTTTGTAGGAATAGCAGTTTTTATGATATTTTCTAAAATAAATTGATTTTTAGTAGTTGGACAATAAGTTTGATTTATGAAAAACATTTCAGAAACCATTGGACGTACAGATGTCTGCCAGCGCTCAAATTAAAGCTAGTTAAATTTACCACAAAATAGTTAATTATGTTTCTCTTTGTAGGAGTTGTAGTTTTTATGATACTTGACAAAATAAACTCACAAAATGTTAATTTCTAGTTGTTTGTATAAAATGTAGGATTTTTGAAAAAATATATCTCTTGATCCATAAGACGCACATATATCTTGGTAGGGGTAGTTTTAGTAGTTTTTATGATATTCCCATATGAATATAAATTTGGCAAATGAAAATTTATCTGAACAACTATAAATAAATTTATTTTAGCAAATTTCATGTAAAATATTACTCCTACCAAGATAAACATCATAAAATATTTTATAGATTCATTGAACTAGCTTTAATTTGAGTATTAATAGACATCTGTACGTCAAATGGTTTTTGAGATTTAAATTTTTCTAAATAAATTCACTAACTACTGATCTTTTAGTACTTCCCATACAACATTTTTATGAGATGTTGCTTTTTAAAAAGTTATATCTCGAAAACTATTCAATGTAAATAACTCTATTAGGGCTCTTATTTTAGCAAATTTACTCTTCTTTAAATGACGTTCTCTTAGGTTTTTTTGTATTGTTCCTACTTTTTAAGATATACAGAATGAAAAAATAGTTTTTTTATCGCTTTGAAACAGCCGCCATTTTATTCTCCCTACCTATACTTGGCAGACTCATCAATTTTGACTAGTAATTATACATAGCTTTCATTGAAGTAATCAAAAATAGGAGTGAGATAACTGGGTTTTTCCTCCTCTTGAGCTCTTGTACTATGTGGAGTGCTTTCTATATCTGGAGAAATAAAAGTTTCTCTGTGACGTCTTACCTCAATGACGTCTACTTTCCTTAAGGGTAGGTATTATAACTGGTAATATCTCCTTGGAAACAAGATGGCTCCCAAGTTCAAGGTGAATTGAGGAATATGTCGCTATTTATTACCTTTCATCTTTTACTAAGCTCTAATTTTAGACAAACGTATCCTTGGCTCATTAGCTCCAACGCCTACCAGCGCCCTCTGAATATTATTAACAGCGATAATTATACCTAATTAACTCTACTCAAGTATTTAAATGAGAAACAAATAATATAATATAATAATATAAATGAATGAAAACTGGCACGTTATAGTTACTAAATTGCTTCTATTACAGGCCTTGTAAATGGTTATAGTATGTTCGCTTTAACTTGAGTCTCGGATGATGCATTATTCGGTAAGGTGTACTTGATATCCCTGTATGATTACAATGTTGCCTATTATTACGCTAGGATTTTTTTATGTTTCACTACAATTAGTACAAGAGCCCAAGAGGAGAAAAGAGACAGTCATCTAACCCCAATTTATGATTACTTTAATCAAAAACTATGTATAATTACTAGTCAAAATTGATGAGTCTGCCAAGTGTAGGTAGGGGGAATAAAAAATGACGGCTGTTTGAAAGCGATAAAAAAACTATTCTTTCATTCGGAGCTGTATATCTTAAAAAGTAGTAACCTCAAAAGAAAACCTAAGAGAACGCCATTTGAAGATGAGCAAATTTGCTAAAATATGAGCCCTAATAGAGTTATTTACATTGAATAGTTTTCGAGATATAGCATTTTAAAAAGCGACATTTCATAAAAATGTTGTATGGGAAGTACTAAAAGATCAGTAGTTAGTGAATTTATTTTGAAAAATCTATATCGCAAAAACCATTTGACGTACAGATGTCGATTAGCACTCAAATTAAAGCTATGTTTATGAGCTATAAAGTAGTTTATGATGTTTATCTTCGTAGGAGTAGTAGTTTTTATGAAATTTTCTAATATAAATTGATTTATAGTTGTTTGGACAAATTTTTATTTGCCAAATTTATATTCATATGTAAATATCATAAAAACTACTACCCCTACGAAGATAAGTGTCATAAACTACTTTATAATAACTTGAATTTCCTTTATTTTGAGTGCTAGCAGACATATGTGCGTCTTATGGGTTTAGAGATATATTTATTCAAAAATCCATCAATTTTTATTCATTATAAAAATTTAAAAAAAAATGACAGAATAAAAAATAAAATCAAAGTCATGACAAGCTAGTCCGAACCCCCTTTGATTATAGTTCGTTATGACTTTGATATCTTTTACTTCGTGATTCCAGAATTGTTTAATATCACTTTAAAATTATTATTAAGGATATTTTTCATTACAGCTATTTTATTTATTTTTTTAATAATTCTTTTGAAATAATTATTTATTTATGTTCTATTGAAAGTTTTCATTCCAGAATACTGGAATAGAACATTAGGGTTACATATTATTCTGGCTGTCACTCACACTAACTTAAAAAAACAAACAATGAGTTTAGTTTTTTTATAAACTAAAATTAACATTTGACCTTTCTCTATATTCCCTATTTTTGTATATTATTTTAAATAAGTTAAACTGGTTTATTCATTAGAGGACTCTCGCATTAGATATCTATCCTTCCTTTCTATAATAAATTCGATCTATACCTTAAATTATAATAATAATAAATATTTTTTTCACTTGAAGAAGTTTGTCGGGGGGTGCGGTCAGCAAAGAACAACATAAATAAACAAAACAATATTTATTTATTTTATGCCGACGTTTCGACCTGAGTATCAGGTCTTCATCATGGATAGTGGCGTGTACACGGCTATTTAATATTTATTTATTTAATAGAAAAATAAATTAAACTTAAAGCAAAATAATATCTTAAACACAATCATTCCTATATGCAATATTTATATTAATCCTGGGGAACTCCGAACCGACCTCTTTCAAACCATAGAGAAAAGAACAAGAGTGAGGAAGATCCCGGCGCTTCTCTCTCGCGTCACTGGTTATTACAGCCAGTGGAGGATGAGTGAGGGCGTTAGCCGCAGATGCTCAGGACTTGAATGGAGAATCTGGTCATTGCCAGAACTCCTATATATAATTATTTTTAATAGGTCTCTGAGTCATTACCGTTTCAACTTTAGGGAGGATTGTCGAGCTGGACAATGCTAGATAGGGGTTGGGCTAAGGGAATAGGATGGCGACTGAGTTTCTCATGGAATTTGGATTTAATAAGGTTTGATAAAAATGGGATATTAAGGTTATGATGTGAGGTACTGTTGGTTGCATAGTATGGAGCATTGGTTATTATAGAATATTAGAATGAAATTATTGAACGCGATTGATGTTAGAGTTTTTAACTGTCTCCCAAAGTTCTAGTCCATACGTCCAAATTAAAATATATACCACTACAATCCATTGAGGGTCAGGGATGGAGTACTTTGTAAAGAAGTACTAAACCAACGGTTGTGCGAGGAGGTGATTCGGTCAGAATCAAGCTCGACCGCCAGATTTTTACCCTATTAATGAGGCTGGGTGGATTCCTTCAGAACCCACAGGTTTGACTCACGGCTACAGTGCAACAAAAACCAATTTTCTGCCCAGCCGGATTCGAACCTGGGTCCTTGGAGATAGTAGCGTCGCGCCTTACCACGCTACTACCGCAGCCCCCCCATAATTCTCGATAGGTTTTATTATTGTTTTGTAAAGTAGTAATTTGTTGTCTACTGAAAGCTGTGATTTTCTACTTAGCACTCCACATAATTGTCCTAATCATCTATTTACTTCTTGTCTTTTTAGTCTTCCGTCTAGAAGAAATTGAGTAATTTGAGCCATCAAGCGTATGATGACTGTTATACTAACAAACGTAAAAACTCAACACATTTGGATCAATAATTTTTCAGTATTATGAGCTCAAATCGATTAATAACATTTAATGGATCTCACTCAATAGTTTGAGACATAAAAGTAATCCGTTATCTAAAAAGACGTTACATATTTAGAAACGGATAGACTGAACACTATTTGGTACGAATATTTTCAGTATCTAGTTGAATAATGTGAGGCACCAAACGTAAATCTCAAATAATCTTCAAACACATACAAACGGACAGATTATAGTATATACCTGATACTTTATTTTTTTTATTATTGTTTATGACTACGCTATCAAAGAACTCTGTACAAAATAATATTCATAATTATTAATTTGAAACAAATTTGATCCTTTTTTTTCCCTCAACCTTTATTTTTTACAAGTTTTCCAACGTTTCGACCCTCAGGCCATTCTCAAGGACACCTTCATATTGATGTCATTTCCTTTTTCAAATCTTAAAAATGCAGGCTAATTGGCTTTGTCCCATATAACCTTTTCTAATTTTTTTTTTTTTGCATTTGCAACTTAAATTAGTTTGCAATGTAAATGAAAGAAGTGAAGAAAAGTGGTTTGTAAAAGTTTAAATCTAATAAAAAATTTTTTAGAAAAAGGTTATATGGGACAAAGGCAATTAGCCTGAATTTTTAAAATTTGAAAAAGGAAATGACATCAATATGAAGGTGTCCTTGAGAATGGCCTGAGGGTCGAAACGTTGGAAAAATTGTAAAAAATAAAGGTTGAAAGAAAAAAAGGACCAAATTTATTTAAATTATGAATAAACTAAACCACTATCAAACAAGAATATATAAAATAATCAATCTAATATTCATAATATTTATTGGTGACGATGCCTTAGTGTTTTACCCATGGAAATTGATAACAGTTCATAAAAACAATGACATTTAAAGATTTAACAGAATAATTGATTTCTAATTAAAAAAACAAAACAAAAAAAAATTAGAGTGACAATAACAGAACTGATAAATATAGAACTTATAACAGGATGTCCTGCAGCAGCCTGGGCTTCAGTCTTCGGGTTGAGGTTGGGTTTCCCAGGTTGTAGGTCACTGCTCCTTTAACTGTCGGCAACTGGGAGTGGAACTTCATGAACCGTTTTTTGATGTTATCTTCTATTGTCTCTATTTGTAATTCCCGATGCAATTGGCTATTGTTTACAAACCAATGAGCATCCACTGCATTTACTAGGACTTGATTTTGAAAAAAAAATTATTATTTCCTCTTCGTAAAGGATGCCACTTCCAGACTTAAAAAATAAGAATAGCTGTTTTAATTGAGATTTTATAGTTATTATAGGATATAGCATTATTACTAAACCTCAAAAAACTTTTGCTTGACTTAGAATTGTGTTCATAACAGTCAAAGGTAGATTTTATATTTTCCTGCTCAGACTGACCTGCCTCAAGTTTGTTAGAATCTCAACTCCTCAGGCACTCGGCCAAGAAGCAAAAGAGAACTGCAGTTATCTCATCCAAGAAAGGGCTGAGTTCAGGGGCTAAGTGAACAACTTCTTATCTATATCGCCTCTTTCTCTGTTCTGAAACAACTTGTAAAAATGAAGGAGGAAACAAGATTAATGTCCAAAACTATGTTGTTATACGTTTTTTTAAATATATTTAAAAAAAAAAGCATATGCATAAAGATGCATTTACGTTTTCCAAACAATGCCAAATATGCATACAGTTGGCCTAAATTGCAGCTGACACGTTGGGTGTCAGTTTTTGGCACATTAGTTCAACAGATGTACTCTCTATGTTTGAAATAATTAAAAAATTTCCCCAAACTTTGGATTCAATAATTAAATCTTGTTGTAAAATTGTATATTTTTAATCGATTTGATGTGAATATATATATACTAACTTCAGCAGTTTATTTTTTATTAGATATAACACAAATATTTATGAAGACATTATATGAGAAGGTAATTAATTTTTTTTTTATATCTTTATTGAAACTTACAATTGTACATAATTATACATTTAGGAAATTTGCTGTAAGTTTATAATGGAGTGATACAGGCGTGTGGAGAAACTATCCATTGGTAGGACTCTAATAAGGTCTCGAGGCCATCTTCTTTTTAGGGTACACAGAGGGTTCATTGTAATGGCGAAAGACACACCATCACAGTTCCAATTTAAAATTAACACTTTGAAGAATGGTGCCAAAACTGGAGGATTAAAATAAATTCTAATAAATCCCACCAAATCACATTTACCCTTCATCGTAAACCTTCGTCTTGCCCCACACTATCTTTTAATAATACCCCGCTTATTCCTGTTGAACAGATCCGTCACTTAGGACTAAATCTGGACAAACGACTGACATGGAATCCTCATACAAGACTGAAAAGACAGGAAACTGCTCGTCGATTGCGACTATTACAACATTTACTAGACAAACGGTCCAAACTTCCAATCCATTACAAAAGACTGATCTACATGACTATTATAAGGCCTATCTTGACATACGGAGTTGAGCATGGGGGCTCCAATATACCACCAAATTCCTCCCGAATCCAATCCTCACAGTCCAAAATCCTTAATGCTCCTTACTTTGTCACACATCAAGCCATCCAATATGATTTCAATGTCCCATATGTTGCCGATTTGGCCAAAACCAGATAGAATTCCTTCCATGAAAAACTTCCCAACCACCCTAACCCACTTGCTTCTAAACTAGCTTCTCCTTCATTACCTAATAATCCTCCTAGGTGTCTGAAAAGAAGATGGCCTCGTGATCTTCCTCGTCTAGAAATATTATTGGAGTTCTATCAATAGGTAGATTCTCCACATGTTTGTATCATGTCACTATCTCACCTACAACAAATTTACTTGTTGTATATATGTTATACAGTTGTAAATAACAATAAATAAATGATTAAAAAAAATAATAATAAATATATATATATTTTTTATATATTATCATTTGTTTTCATTTTAGTTTAATACCGGTTCTCCTTTGCATTTTTATATATAAAAATAAAATTTTAATATAAATGAAAAAATATTGAATAAAACGTTATAGGTGATCACATATTACTTTGCAGTCACCGCCTAGATTCAGTAAACGCCGTTTTGAAAACATCACAAACGCATAAAGAATACAAGCGGTGAATAGTCTGCGATCCCCAGGACGGTTTTAAAGTCTAGCCAAATAATTTCTAAAAATCGTCTAATATCTTGCTTCCACCCCCAGCAGTCGATCTCGTTGACATTCTACTTTTTTCTACAATCTCAACTGCACTCTTGGCAGAGGTTTCTAGACGCCACCGCAAAGGCTACTTAAAAATAAATATATTCATACAATTTAATATCATTTTAGATTTTATAGAAAAATCTTCACATCTCTCTGACTCCATTGAATATTATATTTTTGACAAACACTATTAGGATCCCTAAAACATTTATTTAATGAAAACATTTAGGTCATTTCATTTCAATTCAACACACTTCAGAATCTTGTCCTTTCAGATTTCCTTAATGTCAGGCACAGTTGTTCTATTAGCAAATTTGATTTATCTTAATCTGTTTTTTTCTCATTTGTTTAATGATATTTAGAACTGTATTAACATTGAATTTGATGTAAGATCATCCTCAAATCGACTGTATTTTTGTTGGAATGCTTTCAAATGATCAAAAAAACAAACTGGCCCGGATTAAACATTTTAAAAACTAAAACAAAATATGACTAATAATGAATAGAAGTAAAAATATAAAAAATAGAATAGTTAGATAAATTATGAAAATGATAATAAACTAATTTACAAATAAACAAACAAATATACATATATAAAATAAATACTGCAGGACGAAAGGTTGCTCCACTCCGATAGGTCAGAGGAAGAGTGCTGCCGAGATGTGTAGGTCGCAGCTCTGTAGCTTAATACACCGCTGCAATGGTCCAAAGTTGGTGTAGTGGCTCATCGATAGTCCAAACATCCAAAAGGCGTATTAACGTATTAGGCGAGCCGACAAAATGAACGACAAAATGACAGGGCTGGTTATACACGTTTCTGGCCATTAATTATCCGGAACTCATATTAAAATCGAAATACAGAAGTGGTATGGTTCCGAACTGTAATGACGACTAAACACTCAAAAAATGTCTAGTAAAATAACATCTACCAAACGCAGACAGGGCTGCTTTGATGCTACTATGGCCACTAATTAGATGGAACTGCCCTAAAAAACGAAGATGGTCAGCCCGTTGCTAGGCAACCTCTTAGCAACGGTAATCAGCCCTTAGCAGCTGTCTCTATTATTCATTATAACACACAAATATAATTACATATTTTTCTTCTCAAACAACCAAATTCAATTAAAGTAATATAAATAAAAATAAACGTTATTAAATTAAACACTAATGGTTACTAAATATTATTTACAAGGTAATTATATATTATGGCGTTAACAATCATAATGATAACATCCATTGGTAGCACTCTAATAACAGTTCTACTTAACAGTTCTAGTTAGGTCTTGTGGTCATCTTCTTTTCAGGCGTCTCGGAGGATAATCAGGGAAGAAACAGGAAGTAAGGTTAAAATCTAGTTCGTTTAGGTTGATAGAGAGTTTATAATGGAAGGGTTGATACCTGGTTCGGGCTAGGTCGGTTACATTTGGAATATTAAGGTCTTTATGTATGATTTCATTTGTGACAAAGTTAGGAACATTGAGGATTTAACGAAGAATTTTGGATTGTAAGGATTGGATACGAGAGGAATTCGAAGGTTAAGTGGAACCCCAAAGCTTGATTCCATATGCCCAGATAGCCCTTATTATAGTTATGCAGATCAGTCTTTTGCAATGGATTGGAAGTTTAGACAGCTTCTGTCATTTTAGTCTTGTGTGAGGATTCCAAGTCAGTCGTTTGTCCAGATGTAGCCTGGTCTGTCCTACAGAGGTAAGGTTACATTATTAAAGTATACTGTAGGGAAATTTGTAGGTTTATGACGAAGGGTAAAGGTGATTCGATGGGGTTTATTTTAATTCTCAATTTCGAGAACTATTCTTCGAGGTTTGTGTTAAGAGATTTTAGAGTTTGATATGCAATTAATTGGTTTATATTAACTGCGAGTACGCATGTGTCATTGGCATAAGTGGTGATAATAGTGTAAGGTTTGGTTGGGATGTCAGCTGTATAGGCGGTAGAGGATGGGACCGAGGATACTACCTTGAGGAACACCAGCGGTCTGAGAGAAGAGGGATGAACAGGAACCATTATGGTTTACTTTGAATAATGTATCAGTGAGAAAGGGACAGATTATTAGAAAGTATGTATAATTTACTTTTAGGTGACTTTTGAACGAGTCAAAAGTCACCTAAAAGTAAATTCTTTTTTGTATTTATTTATTGAAATTAAAAACTGTACTAAAATATCATTGATTTAAATTAGAAGATCACGTAGTAATCTTCTTTTCAGAAGCCTCGGAGAATTATCAGAGATCAGTTATGGAGGTAATGATGAGAGAGTAAGGACAAATGTGCTAAGATGGGAAAGGAATTTAGAGTGAAAGAACTTATATCTATTCCGAGCCAAATCCGCAACGTATGGAATTTTGAATTGTAAGGATTAGAAACAGGAGGAATTTGATGGTTTGTTAGAGCCCCAAAGCTCAATTCCATATGTACAAATTGATCTCACTATCTTAGTGTATAACAGTTTTTTTTTTTAGTAAATGGTATTTTTTTTTGTGCACTTCATAAAAGAATAATAACATTATTAGTACATATATAATCCTAGAAATGGAATATATATACTACAGCGTCATCTCGCTTGGATTGTATGGTAAATGGAAAGTTAATGTTAACCATGGTAGGTTTCTCTAATGATCGGCGGTGATGTAGTAATCTAAATATATAAACAAACAGTTTCTAAAATTAAATGTAATAGTCATTTTAGTTTTGGATTGATTATTTATTTTTGGATGGAAAAGCTGAAAATTTTAAGTAAACAGTTAGATTGTTATCGAAATTCGTATTTCGATTTTGCGATATGAACTTTATAACCCTATAAAAAAAACAAATTGTGGCACTTGGCCAGTCGGGTAAATTATTTTAATACTATGCTATTAATCTGGCATTTCGAGGTAATAATATAAAAAAAATTACAAAAAAATTTTTTTCAAATCTATTAAATGAGTTAACCTAAAACACAAACCCAAAAATCGCCTAAAAAGAATTTTTTTTTCAAAATAATCAATTCAGATATGTTTTAGCTTCTTAAAAAAAAACCTAAAATTCTAATTTTCATAAAAATATATTTTATAATAATTGATAAGCAAAGCCGTCTCAAACAAAAAATTATTATTATTTTTTTTTTATTTATTGATATTTACAACTCTATAGAAAAATACAACCAGTAAATTTGATCATAATGACATAATGATATGATACAGGATGTAGAGAAACTACCCAGTAGTAGAACTCTAAAAACAATTTACAATATAAGGTCACGAGGCCATCTTCTTTTCTAAAGAAGAAATTAAATTCTTAAATTAATATTTTCTACTCGAAGAGTTTATTAGAATCTATTTGAAAATGGTGAATGAATAATAATCTTCCTTATTTAGATTATATTACTTTTTACAAAGAGAATAACTTTTCGGGTTTACCATCTTCAGGTTGCTGATTAACATTTCTATATTTTATATAAATTACTCTTTATTAGTCTCATCAAGCTAATATTAACATATTATAGTCAATAAATGAAACTTACTGTAATAATCAACTATTACATGTTATAAATTTTTTTTTTTTAATTTTAAACAAAGGAAAATTATTATTCATTCTCCATTTTCATATTAGAAATTAAATTATATATAAAATTTTACATTTAATAGAATAGAAAATTAAGGAATTCTTTTTGTGTTTTTTTTCTCTCCAGGCATTAAAAACATTTGTCTAAAATTTAAATATTCCGATATTCCTTGTATTATATAGAGGGTTCCGTAATTATGGTTTTAAGTATGGACCGTTCTCGCATTAAATGGGGAATATCCTCTCTCTCTGATTATAGATGCAGATGAATTTATAGTCAAATATTTCCATGGTTTATAGTTCATCGGTAATAATAATTTAACAACTCGACATATATTTTCGAGACTGTTATTTTCTGTTATAAATGCATTAAGAATATCTTATTGGTAATTTTTGTAAAACTTTCTTGTTACACATTGCCTAAATTTATTTTAATTATAAATCTATACATTCATATATCCATATATCAATAAGAATAGTCCTCTAGTAATTATGATGTAAATTGAATAATATTAATATAGGATTAAGGAACTCGAAAGTTCGATGCCGATACCACCAATCGTTAATCCTCCAAACCCAAATCTACTAAATCAGTTTTAACGCAAATCCTCCCATGTACGTTTCGGTTCTTTGTTTGTTAGCTTTTTAGTTATCCACTTGTTACTAAGTCCTACAACCTCTTATTAACCCATCTTATTAATGATACAAGCTGAATTATATTTACTGTGTGCAGTTTCCTCAATTCAGTGTTGTGCAGCATATTCTCCCCTTTCTTTGTCCAAATATTTTAGATAATAATAAATAAAATA
>NW_027109442.1:71824-72799 GCF_000696795.3 Halyomorpha halys
AGTAAATTTGATCATAATGACATAATGATATGATACAGCATGTAGAGAAACTATCCAGTAGTAGAACTCTAAAAACAGTTTACAATATAAGGTCAGGAAGGTTTATATAAATTAAACAATTTTCTGCCCAGCCGGATTCGAACTCGTGTACTTGGAGTTAGTAACCACGCACTTTACCCCGTGGCCACCGCGCTCCAATGATTTTACATTTACATTCAAATATCTCATAAAAAAATAACTTTACAATTTAATTTTACAACTTTTGATTTTTAACAATGCTCAATTCAACTAGTAATTGATAAATAAATTCTCAACGTATTGGTAAGCCATTAATATTTTATTTTACAATGTAGTCCAAAATGCATTTTTTACTCCTTAATTTTCTTCTAATTGTCAAGCGAATTTTAAATATTGATAGTTCAAACAATTATATTTTTCTGCTGTTCTGTGTTTGTGGGTGGTCTTCTTCTCTAATGATGTTCCCTAATGTTAAGTAAGGCAGATCATGGTAGTATGGCCACCGAGGAGTCGTGCCTCTCCTTCAGAAGATCTTCTTAGAGTGCCTGGTATGTTTGCTATTTTGGAGGTTGTCCTACTCCTTTTCTTAATTTTTAACCTGGCCGAAACGTTGACACTAATATTACGTTTTACTTATTTTCGTTCTTCACTGTACACTCCTCCAATCACCTTCTCATGTAGACCTATTTGTATTCTACATACTATAGCTAAAGTTTTTAAGCTTAGTTTTAAACAAGATACAGCCAATTAGCAACAGTTTAATTTTGTCCCCAACAACATGGTTTTTAAAAAAAGGTTGAACTATTAGTACTGGAGAGGGGCAGCTGCCTCCCCTAGAAGCAAAACGAATATTAATTCAATCACCAGTGATGTGGCGAGAGGGATGCGCTGGGATCTCTTGAGCTCTGCTCTACCCCTCACACGTAGGGGATAGAGTGGGCTCAGGGATCCTCAGGT
>NW_027109442.1:73255-89195 GCF_000696795.3 Halyomorpha halys
TTTTTAGTATGTATGAGATTATTCATCACTATTACCTATTGCCTACAACTGTGTGGCAGATTGTAATATCTATCAATAAATAAATCTATCAATTCAGAAAAAAAAAAATTCAATTATATAATTTTTTTTTTACAGCAAATAACTGTTATATCTAATAAAGCACAAGGGAGCGCGGTGACACCGTGGTAAAGTTTTTAACTCTAAAGACGCGAGTTCGAATTCGGCCGTGCAGAAAATTATTTTCTGTTACACTGTAGTCGTGAGGCAACCCTGTGGGTTCTGGAGCCCTCCTGGGGTCCACCCAGCCTCATGAATTGGGTACCCTTAATTAGATGAAAATCTGACTGTCGAGAGTGATGCTGACCAAATCACCTCCTTGCACGACCGTTGGTCTAGTAACAGTATTATATACAATGTACTGAACACTTTACCCTTCGTGAGTTGTGGTGGCACAGATTTTAATTTTTTTTTTTTTTAAAAGCACTCCTGTCATGAAATAATTTTCTTAAACGTTTTGTATCTTTCGCCTTTTTTCCGAACAATTCACAATATGAATGACCCGAATGACTTGTTAATGAAAAAAAATGTTATAGTGGTTAAAAAACGCATGAGTAAAAAAATAAGCTAAAATATTTGCTTTCCGTCCTCCCGCTACATTAGATCCTGTTTTTTTGTTTTTTTCATACCCTCCTGTAATGATGTTAGTGGGTATTTGGTACGTACATATAGGAGGTATGATATATGTATAGCTGGGTGTTAAGGATACCTTGGATTGCCTTTTGGCATCATAAGGTTAGATATTAGATCCTGGGTCCGACCTAGAGTACTAATCTACTTACATATTAAAATTTTATTATCAGATCATTTGCTCTTTCACAACAAGTTGATACAATATACTTGTATAGATATTTTAAGACCTTTGCTATGGACGATCACTCCATTATTATAAATAAGCTTTATTGTTTGGGAATCCATGGTCCCTGCATAAAGTGGACCTTCAACTTAAGCCCAGGCGTTGCTTCACTTTAGATTGCGCTGGTTAAGTTAATGAGTGGACTCTAAATTTCCTAAAATGTGATCCCTAATAGAGATGTTTACGTTTAATGGAAAAAAAAAAAATATGAAATATATGCAGAAAAATCAATAGTCAGTGAATTTATTGTGCGAAATCTTGTGATCTCAGGAACATTGTGACGTACATATGTCAATTAGCATTCTAATTAAAACTAGTTTAATGTGCTATAAAGTAGTTTATAACGTTTATCTTCGTAATGGTAGTAATGTTTATGATATTCGCCAAAATAAATTAACAAGATGAAGATTTCCAGTTTTTTTGATAAAAACTTTTGATTTGATGACCTTTACCTTCGTAGGAATAGTAGTTTTCATGATATTTGCTAAAATAAATTGATTTATAATTGTTCGGACAATAAGTTTGATTTATAAAAAACTTTATTTCAGAAACCATTGAACGTACTGATGTCTGCTAGCGCTCAAATTAACGCTAGTTAAATTTACTATAAAATAGTTAGTCTTGTTTATCTTTATAGGAGTAGTAGTTTTACGATATTTGACAAAATAAACTCACAAAATGTTAATTTCTAGTTGTTCGTATAAAATGTTGGATTTTTAAAAAAATATATCTCTAGATTCATAAGACGTACATATGTCTCTCAACACTCAAAATAAAGGAAATTTAACTTACTATAAAGTAGTTTATAACGTTTATCTTCGTAAGGGTTGTAATGTTTAAAATATTCGCCAAAATAAATTAACAAGATAAAGATTTCCAATTTTTTGGAAAAAACTTTTGATTTGATGACCCCTACCTTCGTAGGAATAGTAATTTTCATGATATTTGCTAAAATAAATTGATTTATAATTGTTCGGACAATAAGTTTGATTTATGAAAAACTTTATTTCAGAAACCATTGAACGTACTGATGTCTGCCAGCGCTCAAATTAAAACTAGTTAAATTTACTATAAAATAGTTAATCTTGTTTATCTTTATAGGAGTAGTAGTTTAACGATATTTGACAAAATAATATCACAAAATGTTAATTTCTAGTTGTTCGTATAAAATGTTGGATTTTAGAAAAAATATATCTCTAGATTCATAAGACGTACATATGTCTCTCAACACTCAAAATAAAGGAAATTTAACTTACTATAAAGTAGTTTTTAACGTTTATCTTCGTAAGGGTTGTAATTTTTAAGATATTCGCCGAAATAAATTAACAAGATGAAGATTTCCAATTTTTTGGAAAAACTTTTGAATTATAAAAAATATATTCTAGGAAAGATTAGTCTGTTAAATTAAAGCCAATTGCATGAACTGTGATGTAATTTATAACGTTTTTCTTTGTAGGAATAGTAGTTTTTATCATATTTGCATACAATGAAACTCATATTCACATATGAAATATTGTCTGAACAACTAGAAATGAATTTATTTTAGCAAATATCATGAAAACTAATACGCCTATGAAGATAAGTGTAATTAACTGCTTTATAATACTAAAAAAAAAACCTAGCTTTAATGTGAGCCAATATACATCTGTACGTCTCATGGTTTCTGAGATATAAATTTACAACAATAAATTCACTAACTTCTGATTTTTCAGTACATTTTATTTTTCTGAAATGTTGTTTTTAAAAATTCACTTTAAATTATGTTCGATTAGGTTTTATAGTGTTGCAGGTAGTTTTAACCCTTATCAGTCGCTAGATTTTTTTAAGTGCCTCTCACTAGGTTGTAGCTGGTCCCGGTAAAGAAGAAAAAAATAATTGATTATTGTAAGAATTAAATTTTTGATAGAAATAGTTTTTTTTTTTGTTTACACATATATGAGATTCAAATAAATATTTATTTAGAAAAGGCAGTGATATATAACTGGAGATGTCCATTACTCTGTTACGGATATTTAACTAATACGTAAGTAGCGCTACCGATTGTCTCGACCAAAAAATACTGTATGATTGTTACAGTCATAATTTCACTGTTGTACTAGCTCTAGCATGGTAGTTGATAGTACAAGTAATACCATTGAATTTATGGGAACTTTAGCTATCAGATGCGTACGCCTTGACAGTGAACAACAATCGTTCACTTTCCGTAATTGCGGCAAAAGTTTTAGGCACTACAATGGTGTTATTTGATAATTACAGCCAAGACAGCAATATCGCACTGGGTTTAGCGTGATAGTTAATAGTAAAAGTAATGCCATTGGACTATTAGTCATATAGTCCTTACGAAATATAATGACGATAGGAGGGAAAACATCGTTCTTATGTATTTTCTCAATAAGTTAAAATTGTATCTGCCCTGAACCCTAAACATGAATACTTCTCAGGCTCCAAAAATAAATTTTCCAAAGGATTTACAATTTCAGCAAGTTTCGACATATTTCACCTTGTGACCTCCCAGGTGACCTCCAAAGTACTGTTGTTACGTGAGAGGGGACTTGTGGCCGATAAGGGTTAACTATATGGAGCACTGAATGAAAATTTTTTTTATTAACGTTTTGAAACAGCCAATTTTTTTTATTCTCCCTAACAACTCGTAACTCGTAAATTTTCACAAGAAATTATGGATGGATTTCATTAATGTAATAAAAAATTGGCGTCAAATAACTGACTATTTTCTTCTATTGGGTTCTTGTACTAATTTATTTTATGATTGTGTCATCACCTTCGATACGAGTTGGTGGATTTTTTTTTTTTTTTTTAATTTACAATTTATTATTATATGTAGAGAGTATGAGAGAGAGAGAGTGAGAGAGACGACACGACACAGATAGAAGAGACCACCAGCCCTACCAGGAGCCCTCGGGTTCTTCGCGGTGGTGGGGAGGACATGCGCGCTGGAGTGGCGGGCCGGCGGCAGTGATAGTCCGGGGGGATGGTAGACCGGGCGACCCAACATGGCCTGCCTCCTCTCCGTGATCCTCCTCTATTTCGGACTGTCTGCCGTGACTGCCAGGCATCGCCACCTCAGGCATCCCACTACCACTCTAGCAGGTAAAGTTATATCAATATATAATAGAATTATATTAGGCCGAATTTAGAAAAAAAAAAAATTCTATCTAAAAACTCGAAAAATAGACCAACTTGATTTATATCACCAATCGAACGTAAAAAAATCGTTTCTTACTCCAAATCACTACATATAATTACATTGCCAAACATTATAGAAAAATTATATAAGTAAAAACGTGTTCATGAGTGTCTTAGAAGCCTATAATTGTAAATACCAACTTATTGTAATATGTAATCTAGTTATAAACGTTTAAATTATAATCGATTTTATTATATGCGCTGAAACAAAATATTTCGATAATTGGAAAAAAAAAAGTTTAACAAATTTTAGTTTAAGCTGACAAAACACGTGTCATGTGTTCTTAACAGGACCCATTAACGTTCCGTGCATTACTTAATCCTCAAAATATTGTATCGAACTGTTCATTCGTCTCTGAAAATCTTTTCAATAGATTTGTTTAATTGAATTTTTTATTTGAAAAAAAAAACGATTCGTACCCAAAACAGAATAAATAGTACAAAAATCATACTTCGAACAGTTAATATCATATTTAGTGAATATAACCAAAAAGTTTCAAAAGATCTTTTTATTCCACTAATAGCTAAAGTAAGTAAAAAGTTGCTGGAACCCCTCCTCCATTATAGATTAATTATTGTGATAGATATCTGGCTTTAAATAAGTTAATTATAAATGTTTGTGTTAGTAGATTAAAAAATTATTAGAATAAATTACGAGAGAAAAAAAAATCCGATGTCGAAATTCGACAAATAGATCTATTATCACACTGGACCAAGAAAAATGTTTATTCTTGATCAGTATATGTGTACATCCAACCAAAAAAGAAAAAAATAAATTTAAAAACATGTTGCAAAACATAGTTTCGACGAGACAAAAAATTATAAAAAATAAATCTATGAACTTGGGACAGGTTTCTTTGATTAAAAGTAGTTATTTTTTAAAGTTATGATTATTAAATTTAGAAAATAAAAAAATTTTCAAGTTGAATTTAAAAAAAAAAAAAAATCCGGTTTCGAAACTCGAAAAATAGGTGAATTTGACTTATATCGCTCCTAACAAGATCTAGAAAAATCTTACCTTATTCCGGATCAGTATAAGTTTAATAAACTATTACAGAAAAATATATATCATTTTCACACTCATTCATCAAATTGTTAAATCAGTATTGAGACAACAAAATATATTTAACATAAATCTATACACCGGGAATAAGTTCGTTTGCTTAAAATTAATTATTTTTTATAAGTTAAAATTATTGAATTTAGGAAGTGAAAATTTCTCGAAAGATGTTCTTACTTTAGCAATTGTTAAAGTAAGTAAAAGATCTAGTCAAGTTAAATAAAAAAAAAATTCCGCCTCGAATCATGAAAAATTAATCAACTTGATTTATATATACTCATTACATATACATACATGACCAACCAATAAAAAAAAAAAAAAAAAAATTAGTAACCAAAAAAAGTATAAAATCCACGTTTCGATCATATTTATTCCTATTCCATAAATAATTATATTAGTGTATTGGCAACAAATGTTCAAAACTATACTATAAATTAGAAATAAGTTTGCTCAATTGATTTTTAAAAGTGAATATTTTTGAATTATAAAGTGAATTTTTTAAAAAAAAACTTTTCTAACTCCATTAATTATTAGATAACGTATCGTGACAGATATCTAGGTTCTTTAGTAATTTTAATGTAAAAAAAATATATATATATAATTAATCGGTCATTAAGTTAAAAAAAACTTAAGTTAGTTTTCCAAGACTTCAATTCTACCACTAATCATCAAAATAGTGATATTTAATTTAAGAACCGTAAAAATAAAAATTCTATTAAATGCTTATCAGTTTATTTAAATAAATGATTCTAAAAAGTGAATATTAATACTTATTCATAAATGTTTCAGTATGTTTAATTTTTTTTTATTTTAAGTTACGCAAAAATTAAAAAAAAAATATCTCTGAAACTTATGATTAAATAAACCTACTTATTTTAACGGATACCTGGGTTAAAGTGACGAATTATTAGCATGGAAAGTAGATCTAATTTTTAATTCTTAAATTTTTACATTTGGAGCAAAAACTAAATTGATATGAAGTGTCATAAATCATCAGCATTTATAAAAAAAAAAAATTATTAATTAAAAATAACTTTATTTTACCGCTTTTATTATAAAATATTATATTAGAGAATTTTTTGATAAAAATCCGATCTCGAAACTTTAAAATCAAGGAAACAACCAAATCACTCCAGCCGGACCTATAAAAGGCTTAGGGATCCAACTCATATATAACCAACTAATACAAAAAAAAAAAAAAAGTACGAAAACACGTTTCGAACCGTCATTAGTTCACAAAAATTCCTCAAATAGTTAATTAGCAGTACTTAAACCAAAATTATTAATAAAAAAAATCAATTAACTAGTAATTGATTGACTGATTTTTATAGAAGAGTGTGTGGGAAATACAATGGTTGACAAACCAACTCAATAAATATCTCTATAGAGAGACAAAAGAGCATTTCGCAGAAAATTTAAATTTCCACTTGTTCCGAGTCATTAGAATGAACATGATGTTATTATCTTTAGTTATCGACATCGATGTCAGATTCATTCCTGAAATACTATTAAAACTTAAATTGTCAAAAACAAATGAAATTTAGGAATAAGCTTACGTGGTTTAAATGTCATCTCCGAAACTTTTACCTTAGATATATAAATGCAAATACAGTTTAATATTATAACAAAAAAAATAGAGAAATAATCATCGAAATTAGAGTGATATTAATTTTTCAAATATATTAGTATTGAGTGAAAAAATGTTCTAAACGATTCTGTAAGCCAGGAACTATTTGAAAGATTTTTAAAAGTGATTTATTAAACTTCAAAAATAAATACTTCTATAAAGATCACCTTACTCCAGTAATTGCTAAAGTAAGAAAAAAAAAATGGCTGAAAATACTCCTTATTACAGATTACTTATATTGACAGATATGTAGATATAAATAACTTAATTATGAATTTTAGTACAATATTATATCGAACTATATATTCGTCACTGAAAATATTTTAAATAGATTTATTTAATTGAATTTTATTTTTAAAAAAAATCATTCGTTCCTGTAATATAATAGATAGTATAAAAATCATACTTGGAACAGTTAATATCATATTTAGTGAATATAACCAAAAAGTTTCAAAAGATCTTTTTACTCCTGCTAAAGTAAGTAAAAAGTGGCTGGATAACTCCCTATTATAGATTAATTATTGTGATAGATATCTGGATTTAAATATGTTAATTATAAATTTTAGTGTTATTAGATTAAAAAATTATTAGAATAGATTACGAAAAAAAATACGATGTCGAAACTCGACAAATAGACATACTTGACTTCTATCACACCTAGCCGAATTTAGAAACAGTTTTCCTTATTCTGAATCCGTATATGTATAGCCAACCATAGAAGAAAAAAAAATTAAAAACATTTTTGGAACCATCAGTTTCACACTCATTCGTCAAAAAGTTTTGTCTATATTGAGACAAAAACATATTAAAAATAAATATTTAAACAAGGGTCAAGTTTGATTGATTAAAAGTAATATTTTTTTTAAAGTTAGGATTGATTATTAAATTTAGAAAATAAAAAATTTTTAAGGTAAATTTTGAAAAACAAAATCCATTTTCGAAACTCGAAAAATAGACCAACTCGACTTTATCGCTTCGAACAAGACCTAGACAAATAATTCCTTATTCAGGATCAGTATATGCATCAATCAAAAAAAGAAAAAAAAAGTTTTTACAAACATGTTTCCAACCCTCAAGTCAAATTTTGAAGAAAAAAATTCGGATTCAAACTTGAAAATTAGGCCTTTGACTCTTGAATGATGTTATCCATAACTGGACCTAGAATAATCGTTACTGATTCCAGATCAGACAGAGTATATATATTGTCAAATATTACAGAAAGAAATATATGTACTTAAAAATCGTGATCAAAAATATCATAGAAGACTATAATTGTAAATACTAACTTATTGTAAAATGTAATTAAGGTAGCTAGTTATTAACATTTAAATTATATTTGGTTTTATTACATTTATAACAAATATATTGATAAATGGAGAAAAGAAAGGTTAAATAAATTATATATAAGTTTAATTTTATCTGTACCGCTACACCCATGATGAGTCAGGGGTTCAGTACTTTGTAAGGAAGTACAGTTACTGGACGAACGGTTGTTGAAGGAGGTGATTTGGTCAGAATCACGATTGACTGCCAGATGTTTACCCAATTTAAGTGACTTAAGGGCTCCAAGAACCCACAGAAGTTGACTCACGGCTACAGTGTTACAGAAAAAAATTTTCTGCCCAGCCGGATTCGAACTTGGGTCCTTGGAGTTAGGAGCCACAGGCCTTACCCCGTGGCTACCCACGCTCCCTAAATCATAAATAAAATAGTAAAGAATGCATGCAACGTGTTCTTAACTGTACTTTTCGCCATTAACATTTAATGTTACACTTAATCCTTATAATACAATATATAGTAATCACTGAATATAGTAGTCACTGAAAATATTTTTAATAGATTTATTTTAAAATTAAATTATAAACTAGAAATAAGTCTGTTCAACTTTTTAAAAGTGAATATTATTAAATTTTGAATGTAAAAATGTATCAAAAAATATTCTTATTTCATTATTTGTTAAATTACGTTCAAAATAGTAGGAAAACTTTTTTATTATAGATAACGTGCTGTGACAGATATCTTGGTTTAAATATCTAAATGCAAATTTTATTGCATTTCGCTAAAAAATAAATATTAAAAATTTATAATAAATTCCTCAGTAAGTTAAGAAAATAGTTTACCAAGACTTCGATTCTAACATTAACCTTCGAAAACAGTGTTAAATTTAATTAAAGAACTGTTAAGAAAAACTTTAATTTTTTTTTCATTTTGTTATACAAAACTTACTATAATGAATACCTGTGTTCAAATGGCTAGTTATTAATGTCAAAAGTAGATTTAATTTTAAAGTATTTGGATAAAAACTAAATTGGTAAAATGGGTAATAAATTATCAGTATTGAGAAAAAAAAATTGCCAAAAACATATTAATTAATTAAGAATAACTTTATTTGACCGGTTTTATAATGAAATGTGATAGTATTAAAGACATTTTTGAAAAAAAAATATCACATGTTGACTTGATAATTAGGAAACAATCACCATAGTTTTAGTTGATCAATTCTTATATAACAATATAATTGTGAATTTTAAAACAGACACATAAATAGATAAATTTGAATCTACACTTAGCAGAAATTTTAAGCAAAATTAATTTATGATTAATATGTTTAGCTTATGTTACTATTTACAATTAATTTTGATATAAATTTTAATATCAAAAGAAATAAAATTTTAGACTAAAATACAGTTTTGAAGTGTAATTAGTCAATTATATACCTGACTTGAGTGTAAAAAAGATTAAAAATATTGTGTGATAAGAAAGTGAAAATAGTGTTAAGTTAATCTGCAATTAAAAGTTTTAACATTGAATATGTAAAGTGACAGAATAGGTAATTAAACATAAGATAAGGCAAGCTTGTTAATAATTATTGTGATTCTCTATTAATTTATTGTTTGATAGGGTTATTTGACTTTTAATTAATGACCTGGGTAGAATATTCAGTAAAACATTTTTAAATATTTAGATGTGAGGTGTAAATTTATATTTAAGGTGTGCTAATTTATTATTAATAATTTTGTTTGTTAAAATTGTAAAAAATGAATGTATAATAAAAACTGTTAATTAATATATTATCCTTGAGGTTGAAAAAGTTGGTCGAAACGTTGGACATGTAAAATAATGATAAAGAGTGTTTGAGACTTAATTTTGATACAAATTAGTTTATTTAAACAATAATTGTTTTATTAATTCTTTAAATGCATTATTATTTAAATAAACATTTATCAAAAACCAATATATAAACTATAATTAACTATTTTTTAAAATTTTGAAATTAACTTAGAGAGTTCTCGTCAATTTAGATTTAATAACATCTAGGTGTAAGACGAAATTCACCATACCAACTTCATAGAGACCTAGAAAAATGTTTACAGGATCAATTCATATGTGATAAATTATTATAGAAAATAAAATAAAAAATATTTTCTTAAATCAAGAAAATAAAATTGAAGAGATCTATGCAAGAACATGATAAGCAGGTGATTTTTTCAGTAGAAAATTCAAAAATTCTCATTAATTTTTTTATATGTTTCATATTCCATAAGATCATAGTAAATATGTAGGAATAATGTTAATAGACATTAATATACATTAACAGCCATATATAGACACGAAGGAGCATTTTATAGAAAATTTTGAATGTCTTCATTTTTTTTTTTCTCGTTATCCCTCTAAAACAGAATAAAAAAAATCAATTAATAAGTTGCATTATATGAAATAACATAATTTAAAGTGAATAATATTTTTTAATACCATTGATACTTGAAGGTGTTGAGGTGAAATACTTATCTGAAGTTTGAGGTAATCGTTCTATGAAAAACTCTACTTAAATCTTTGGAGGTGAGGGGCGTTCGAGTGATAATTTGAAAATGAGAATAAATAATAATAATTAAATAAGAAATAAAATAAGTAAATAATAACAATAATAATTATATATATATCAACATTATTTCTTTTTTTAATCTTAATTAAAAAAAATGTGGGATTGTGATGAGCTGCCATTAGTAATGCAATGGAATACTAACTCGAAGGATCTGGGGTTCGAATCCAGCTGTGGCAATTAATTATTATATTATTATTGAGTCAGCGCTACGGGTTCGGGAGCCTTTGGAGTCCACCCAGCCTCATTAAGTTGGTATTTTTAATACGGTAAACATTTGGCGCTCGAGCGTAATACTGACTGAATCACCTCCTTGCACAAACATTGTTCTAGTAACAGTACTTCCTTAAGAAGTATCCTTATATTTAATTTAATTTATAGTTTCAATATATTTGTAATATTACTCCTTGTATTTCTTTCAATACTACTTATGTGCCTACATGATTTTTTATGTTTTTATGTTACTTTTTTTTTTTTCTTTGATTCCATTTATCCATTATGATTGTTACATTGTTTTTACACTCTGAGATTCTGGCCGAAACGTTGGTTATATATAAGTTTTTACCGATTTGTGTAATTCTCTGACAGCACTCCCAACCATATTCTCATATATACAATCCACGGTTCATCTACTCATTATTAATTAATTTTAATTTTCTTTATCTTAGTTGTTTACTTATTTTGCTATTAGTAACTTATTTATCTGACTACGTTCATTAGAGATGTGCATATATCATTTTATCCGTATTGTTTTATATTTATCATAATTTATTGATTTATATAAAATCTTTTCAAGTTCATGGTATTTATTGTTTGAATAAATTAATTGGTATCCAGGTTAAGTCTCTACACTGTCTATTAATTCTTTAACAGTCTAACCTTAACCACCATCCTCAAGGACGATCTAACAATTGCCAGCTTTTTTTATTCATTAATTTTTAACAAATTTAAAAACAACATTATTAATAATTTAACATATCTTAAATATAGATTTACACCTCGCAACCAAATATTAACAAAAACTTTTTTTAGGCTATTCTGCCCAGGTCATTAATATCGGTCAAAGAAACAATTAATTAATTGGGAATCATATTAATTATTAAGAAGCTTGCCTTAGCTTATGTCTAGTTACCTATTTCGTCACAATTCCATTAATTTTTTAAAGCATTTAATTATAAATCAACTTAACACTATCGCTTTCTATCAACAAGCAATTTTTAACCTCCCATACAATCAGGTCAGGTATATAATTTATTTATTTCGATTTTTTATTTATTTTATTATTATAATTCATATTAAAATTTTAACTATTAAATAACTAACAGAAAATGTTGAGACTTAACTTGAATACCAATTAATTTATTTAAACAATCATTTATTAACGTCTATATGCTTTGTACAGTCTTAATACTAAATAAATATATGGTAGATGGTGTTTGATTTCAATAATTTTTGAATCCATTTTTGTGGTGTATAACCATACTTTACGTCTACGTCGCAACAGATCGATTGAAGAATAAGAAGATAATTATCTCGTGAACACACCCTTTCGGTGATTATTATAAATACGGCATCAAGTAACCCGATACGAAAAGAACAAGTTTTATCCTCATGTTGGAAAAAAAAAAAAGGAATCTATTTGTTATGCCGAGTATGTTGATTGTTTTCGTGTCCCACTCTTGGTTTTGAAATAGCTTTCAAATTGAAATTAATACTTAAAATTTTTAAAATGAACAATTAGAGATCTAATTCCAGAATAGCGACAGTCGCTGATTTGTAAACTATGACAATTGCTGTCATGACAGTATTGTTGTATAATAGAATTGAATTTATATTTTGTAGTGTTATCAACTATCTACGCATATTCCAAAGCTTTTTTGTTTTTTATTTTTCCTTTCCCCTTCAAGAAATATAATATAAATTAAAAAAAAACAATTAAATATAGTAATGATGTATATATATAAAAATCTAATATAGTTTTTGACATAAGTAAGATTTTTTATTTACTTTTTTTTAATTATTTATTTAATGTAATTTACAACTGTACAAAATAATACAATATGTAAATATGTAGTATGTTTCATATACACTTGAAAATCTTGGGAAGGAACCACCCATTTATGGTACTTCAAACATTAATTTAAATTAGAAGGTCCCGTGGCCATCTTCTTTTCAGACGCCTCGGAGGATTATCAGGGATTGTTAAGGATGAAAGATTAAGAATTAATGGGTTAGGATGGTTAAGGAGTTTGGAATGAAAAGACCCATATCTGTTTTGGGTCAAATCTGCAACGAATGGGGTGTTAAGGTCTTTGTGAATGAGTTTATTTGTGACGTAATAAGGAGCATCAAGGATTTTACGTTGGATTTTGGATTGTACGAAGATTGTTGGATATTACGAAGAATTTGATTGTTTGGTGGAGCCCCAGAGCTCAATTCCATATGTCCAAATTCGTCTGATTATTGTAGTGTATACTAATTTTTTGTAATGAATGGGAAGTTTAGAGCGTTTGTCAAGTAAGTGTTGTAGCAATCGGAATCTACGAGCAGTTTCTTGTCGTTTCAGTCTTGTGTGTGGATTCCAAGTAAGTCTCTTGTCAAGATGGAGTCCTAAGTATCGAATCTGTTCAACAGGCATTAGTGGTGTATTTAGAAAGGATACTGTTGGACAGGAGGGCAGAGGTTTACGACGAAGGGTAAAGGTGATCTGGTGGGATTTGTCAGGATTTATTTTGATTCTCCAGTTTTTACACCATTCTTCAATAGATGTTATGTGTGCCTGTAGTATTTGTGATGCATTAGTTGGGTCGTTTAGTAAGATTTAAAAACGCAAATCGATAAATATTCAGCCGGATTTAAGAAAATAAATAAACGCATATAAGGAAATAAATACATGAAAACAAAAGTAATAAATATAACGATATGTGATAGATCTAGAAAATAATAAATATAATAATGTTGTAAGTATAAAAAAATAAATATAAGAAATATATAAATAATATAATAATAAAGAATATAGAAATAAGGAATATAAAAAGTAATAAATAAAATGGGTAAAACTCTGGAGATTGAGCGTGATTTTGATCAAATCACCTCCTTGCACAACCTCTGATTTAGTAACAGTACTTCTTTACAGAGTACTGACCCTTCATGTGTTGTAGCGGAATAGATTTTAATTTTTTTTTTAATAAATAAAAAATATATACCAAAGATAAATAAAACTAAATGAACAATTAGATTGATTTTAAGTATACTATTTGATCAGTTGATCAGTTGATAATTATTAAATCTCACATAATTAAAAATAGATAATAAATATACAAAAATCATAAATATGAAAATTAATGGATATAATAAATAATTAAATCAGTACTGCTACAAACCATGAAGGGTTAGGGGTGCAGAACTTAGTAAGGAAGTACTGCTTCTAGACCAACGGTTGTGCAAGGAGGTGACTACACTTCTTAAAAATCTACTGAAAAATTTGTATCATTACCTACGAAGGTAATGGTCATAAACGTCTTTCTAGTCCATCAAACTCATAAAAAAAAAAATGACTCGATAATCGTGCGTTTATATTGACATATTTGATAGGATACTACATAATGTGTAACCTATTAGAATGATAGTTAATATTTGCAAAAAAGAGAGAATTAATAACGGCTCGTTATAATTTGTAAACATGCACCCAGTAATCTCACTTTGAATTTCTGAAAAAATAAAACTGGACATTTCATATTAAATGACCCAGTAGTAAGTACTAGAAATAAAATATGGATTTACTTTAATAGATTTATTTTATATGATTATTGTTTTGTTTTTATCCTAATGTCTTGTTTAACATAAGATAATGTTGGAGGAAGAGAAATATTGTCCAGTTTTTCGATAGAGCCTCTAAGAAGAGACTACAAAAATTGATTTTCGTTTGTTTGGGCTGGAATCGTCTGGAACAGTACGCCTCCACACTTTCATACGAGACGCCTTCTCGGTGATTTTATCAAGAATTAATAATAATTCACCTATAATTTGTATGTTTTTCGCTTTCATATAAATATAATAAACTTAACTATCCTACAGTTATTATTTTCAGATATATTTTTACCTCAGGCACGTGAAATTCTAGTCCCCAGAAATATTTGTTGAAATATGATATTTCAATTCTAAAGGGTCCGATAATACCATCTTATTTTTCTGATACTTCGGAGAATCCTTGTGAATCCGAAATAGAAATTATCTGACATTCCATAATGGAAGTGATTTTATGCTTGATACAGATATTGTAATGTATAGGAGGCTATGTATGATTATATATACATATGTATGTTATAATAAGGTATTTTAGAGAGAGTACTGTCATGACAGTTCATGTTTACATGAAAGTTTCTATAATCATTTTATTTTGACCACCTTCCTTTTATCAATTATACACTATCAATTAACGATCTCCCGAGATATTTATTGCGGAATGTTTATGTAATTTTTTCGATAAAATCGAATGACTTTGTATAAAAAACGACTCTAGCGATTCTGATTAAATTCTGATTAACATATCAATCTAAACTTAACTGATTTTAAATAAATGCCACGAATCACTTATGAGCATGAAACAGTTTTATAGGAATTAAATGTCAAATTTTAGATAAATCTTCCTTTAATTTAGTTTATTGAAACAATTAACCATTTTTCCTTGTTTAAAAGTAGTAGATATAGAAATATTATATAAAAGAGAAATAGAGACACCAGTTTGAAAAATACGAGACAGTCTAGTGTGTCTAATCTCTCACAATAATTCTTACATAGTTTTGTATATATTTTTTGTCAGTTTTAGGTTAATATTCAGGAATACCTAAAATACGAATTTATATAGGCTATTCCGATTTCTCAGGTAAAAAAAGAAAAATATATATGAACTAAATTAAACGATTTTGGCACGTAGAACAAAAAATATACATTATTTTTTTCAGAATTATTTTCGATTTGTCAATTTTCGAAGAATAAGGAAAAAATATTACTGATTCCACTAAACGATATATTTCCCGAAAATTATAAAAACCTCATTTAGGATCCTGTAACACTCTTAAATACCAGTTTTCGAAGAAATTAAATTAAAAATTTTTTTAACTGGTTTTATTTGGAGCTTTTTTTTATTTCCTGGTGATCATTGTTTATATAATTGGTCATAACTTCTCTGTATTTTTCCAACTCCTAGATTAAATCATGGGATTGCGGGAAGCACGGGGGTAAGGCGCGGGAGGG